>NW_006928720.1:2173-5844 GCF_000298275.1 Orycteropus afer afer
GATAACAATCTCAGATTTGTTGTTGTTAGGTTCCATCAAGTCAACTCCAACAGTGACCTTATGTGCAACAGAATGAAACACTGCCTGGTCATGTGCCATCCCCACAATCCTTGCTGTACCTGAGCCCATTATTGCAGCCACTGTATCAATCCATCTCATCACAGTTCTTCTCCTTTTTCACTTACCCTCCACTTTACCAAACATGATATTCTCCAGGGAACGGTCCTACAAAAAGGGCATGGAGGCGGCATCTTCTGACCTCCTTCAACCTCAAGAAGGGGAAACAGAATCACCAACATCCCAAGGCTTATTCCTATGAGCCCAGACATACTGCCACCCTCCAATCTTTTTACTACCTCTGACACCAGTCGTCCCTCCCATGGCACTCACCACTTCTCTGCTGGGTTCCACAATTTGATGAAATGGCCACACAGAACTCACAGACAATACTCACTATTATGGGGTTTATTAGGGAAGTAACTGGCTACAATTCAGCTTCAGGAATATGATTAGGATACATTTCTTCGATTAGGACAGTCTCCCCTTTGCTATGCCCTCAGGCTCACCTCCCTGGCCTCTCTACCTGACCTCTGTCCTGCTTTGACAAGTGTTACAAAGCTCTTTTAGCTCTGCAGATCTGTGCACTTAGTTGCACCCCACTCTGCCAGCAAGCTTTCTCGTTCTGTGGGCCAGGTAAGCCTGCCACTCTGTCTCATGCTTCTTGGTTTCAATGCCTCAGTCTCTCAGCCAGAGGTCTCTCTGCCAAGGAGGTCCAGTGCAGGCATCTCGGGGCCAAGGACACATTCCCCTTCACCTCCAGCTCTTCTCTCTTGATGGCAGTAAGATTCCCCTCTTTTCCAGTAGGAGGGTTCATTTTAAGTCCAGAAGTGTAGCAAAACTAACCAATCCTCACATTAGATTTCTACACATCTTATTTGCATGGTCCCACCTAGTAATCTGGTGGGAGTTACAAAGACTTTGGCTAGAAATTCCATACCAAGTAATTCATTGCACCACAGGTCCCTTCTGACAACATGGCCAAAGTAGATGAGATGAAGTCTGGTCATTCTTGCTTCCAAGGAGCATTCCAGCTGCACTTCACTCAGGACAGATTTGTTTGTCCTTCTGGCAATCTGTGGTACTTTCAGTATTCTTTGACAATACCACAACTCAAAAGCATCAACTCTTCTTCAGTCTTCCTTGTTCATTGTCCAGCTTTCACATGTATATGAGGCAAATGAAAATACTATGCCTTGGTTTCACCAAATCCCCTCTGTGATAGTTGGAGCTGTGTGTCAACTTGGCTGGACCCCAGTTCTGTGTGGTTGTTCCCATGATGGGATCAGATGACAGTGTTCTGAGTGGCCAGTCTGCCCAAGGGGAGTTTCCCTAGGGGTCTGGCCTGCTTCCAAGATATCCAGGGACATCCTGGGAAGAGACACATTCTTTGAGGGATTGGAACCCTGGTGTGCTAACTACAAGCTTCCGTGAGTGAGCAGCCCACCACTCAGCCTGGAGATCTTGGATTCGTCTTTCGTTGGAGTCAACAACCAGTATACTGCCTGCCAACCTTGAATTTCTCAGCCCCCTGCGCTTATGGAAGCTAAGGCTGCCACCAGCCCATTTCCTCCAGTGACTTGGACTTGCCGGCTTCTACACATTTGTGAGCCATTTTCCTAAGATAAATTTCTCTCTCTCTCTCTCTCTCTATAAATATATGTACATGCTTTGCTGGTTTTTGTGTTTCTCTAGAGAACCCAATCTAACACACTCCCACCTCCAAAAAAAAAATCAAACTCACTGCTATCAAGTGGATTCTGATTCATAGCGGCCCCTCCTTGGGTTTCCGAGGAGGTATCTCTACGGATATAGATTGTCCAGTCTTCCTTCCAAGGGGTGGCTGGTGGGTTTGAATGGCCAGAGATATCTTTGCTCTTCAGCACTTCATGTCTTGGTGATTTTCTTTTGAGGTCTGTCCTGTTTGCAGTGCATTAGATTTCTTGAATGGATATATTCTCATATTTCATCATACCAGGGAAATACTCTTCCAACAAACCTTTGAGAATTTTCTCTGTGATTTCCTTGTCTCTTCCTGTTCTGGAATTCTGATTACACATAGGTTATTCCTTTTGATGGTATCTCACATGAACACTAGGGTTTCTTCATTTTGCTTTGATCTTTTTTTTCTGATTGATCTCTTTCCAAAGAGGTACTGAGATATGTCTTCAATCTCACTAATTCTCTCTTCCATTGATTCAATCCTACTCCTTTGCCTGTTTAATGTGTTATCTAGTTCTGAAAATTCAGTATTAATCTTCTGGATTTCTATCTATAGATTTTGCATCATTTCTAATTTTTCATTTATTTTGCATTTTGTTCTTGTATTGCCTTTCAAAATTGTTTTAGGGTTTTCTCTGTGTTTTTGTCAATTTTGTCAGTGTTTTCCTTGATCTGTCTTTCAATCTGTTGAAGTTACCTAAATATAATTCTTTTGAATTCCTTATCAGGGAGTTCTAATGCTGCTTCTTCCTCAGAGATGTGTTCTGGGTCTGTATCCTGTTCCCTTGTTTCTACTTCTTTATCTTGCATCTTTCTCTGAACTGTGATGGTCTGTTGTCTCTGAGACATTGTGATGTTTTTCTGCTTATATTTAATAGGTGATAATATGTTGGAGTGATTTGCCCAATATTTTCATTTTCTTTGTTTTGTTTGGATGGTATCTAAGTAAGCAGGGTACTGTGCTCCTGTATTCGCTAATTGGCAGCACTCATATACTCACCACCTGTCTCCTTTCCTATTGTCTGTCTCCCGTATGTCCCTCCTCTCCTTGGCAAGCGGAGCCTATTCTTAGGTCCCTGGAAACCAAATGAGAATGCTGTCATTTTAAATATCCAAAGTGACTGCCTTTTGCAAACATTCAAAATGGCTGCTCCCTGGTTTGCTATAAATGTCCAAAATGGCCACTGCTTGTAAACATTCAAAAGGGTTGTGCCTCAGTCACTTTGAATATCCAAAATGCCTGCCACTTTTAAACAATCAAAATGGCTGTGCCTTCTGTTCCTCTGAAAGTCCACAGCTCAGATAGTCTCCCACTTTGCTTTTTCCCTTCCTAGTCACTGGCCACTAGCACAGTCATCCCCGCAGCCCTTGGAGACAAAGCCTGATTTTTATTTAGGTCAATTCTCAGGTCCCAATACCACTTGGAAATATTCAGGCTGTTGATGCCATCAGAGCAGCTGACAGTCCACAGCTCCATCTGTCTCCATACTCACTGCTTTCATTCAGGTTCCTCCAGTAGTTGGTGCCTAATCCACTTCTGTATACTTCCTTTCAAAGCTCAGGGCTGAAGGATTATTTTCTGTATCTCTGTTAATTGGTTTCTCTTTTCTTTGTTTAAGAGGGTCTGTGTAGGTTGTCTGTTTATTCCACCATCTTACTGGTAGTCCACTCTTCAGCATTTTAAAGAGGTCTTTTGCTGCAGATGTGCCCAGTGTAATATATCATCTGATTTCTTTTTTTTTTATTATTTTTATTTTTATTTTTTTATTTATTGTGATTTGGGTGAAGATTTACAGAGCAAATTCTCTTTCCATACAGCAGTTCACATATACTTTGTCTCATGTCATTGACCACAGTTTACCACAATGCAACAGCTCCCCTCCCACTTCCTC
>NW_006928721.1:0-5719 GCF_000298275.1 Orycteropus afer afer
AACAACAACAACAACAACATTTTTAAAAGAAGGTAAATTGTCTCCAATGAGTAAAAAAAAAAAAAAGTTGGATGTGGAGTGAGGGGGTTATACACTAGTCAGTTTAAAAGGATCTCCTATATATACAGAATATGAAAGACATGTGCAAGACACTTATCCATAGTCAATTTGAAGGACACAGGAAGGTCAGTCCACCCAAAATGATCAAAATATTATCAGCTATGGTTGTAACAACAAGAATTCATTTATCAAATTCCATTCCAACCTGATGATGGCAGAGAGACAAAGATCCAAAGACTGACAAAGTAAGCTGGCAGCCTGGACTGAACTAGGACAAGTAGTGCCCAGGGTCAACAGATGGGCTGGAGGATTGTAGCATGGGAGAAGGAGAACAGAAGAAGATAAAGAGGTGGGCAGAATCAAAAATGGTCAAGGAACAAGTATCTACAAACCAGAGATCCCAGGGACTAAATATAGCACAAAAGGAGGTCCCTGTGAGAACTAAAGTCAATTAAGAGTCAAGAAGGAGTTGAGACGAGGACGCTTAATAGTGATTTCTTTTGGGCAATACTTTTTTGCTGGACCCTTCTTTGGAAGGTCTCTGGCTCACATTAGAGGCTCAATTTGATGATTTTGGCACCCTAAAAGTATAGTGATAAGGCTGAAAGATTAGGCATGATCTGCAATGGGAACAGCAGGAGGTATCTGGGTCTCCTCTGGGAGTGGGGGCAAAGTGTAGGTTTGAAAGGAGGCATGTGTGTAGAGAGTGGCAATGGGAAAACCCCAAAGTCTGCTTCACAATCTTCACAATCCCCTCAATATCCAGTTAGCCCTGACTCTGTGGAAACTGTAGAGCATGGTCCTTGTAATAAGCTAAGTCAAAACAAAAAAAAAAAAATTTCTGCCATAGAGTCGGATCTGACCCATAATGACCCCTCCTTGCATTTCTGAGGCAATATCACTACAGAAGTAGATTGTCCAACTCTCCTTGTGAGGAGTGGCTGGTGGGTTTGAACTGCCAGTCTTCTGGTTAGCAGTCAAATCCCATAGGCACTACACCACCAGAGCTCTAAGCCAAGGCAAAAGTGCCTAAGAGCTGATAGGTCATAAGATATTTCTATTTCCAACTTTTTAAGGAAGCACCATAGCAATTACCACAGTGTGTATACCATGATGCAATCCCATCTCTATGAGTTTTACAGACTCTCCACAACCTTGCCAGGATTTTTTCCCCAAACTTTGCTATTATTGCTGAAGTGAGATGACATCTCATTTTTGTGCCTAAGGCATTTGACTACTAACCAGAAGACTGAAGGTTCAAACTCACCAGCCACTCCTTGGAAGGAAGATTGGGCAATCTACTTCCACAGAGATACCGCTTCAGAAACCCATTGCTATGGGTCAGGATGGACTTGATGGGCAGTAAGTTTTTAGTGGCTAATGTCACCACTTGTCTGTAAGTTTGTCATACCATGGAGGCTTAAATGTTGCTGTGATGCTGGAAGCTATGCCACTAAGATTTCAAATACCAGCAGAGTCATTCATGATGGACAGTTTTCAGTGGAGTTTCCAGACTAAGAGTAGGAAGAAGGACACGACCAAATCCACTTCTGAAAACATTGTCCATTGAAAACCTTATAAATAGCAGGGAAACAATGTCTGATATAGTGCTAGAAGATAAGTCCCTCAGGTTGGAAGATGCTCAAAATATGACTGGGAAAGAGCTATTTCCTCAAAGTAGAATTGACCTTAATGACTTGGATGGAGTAAAGCTTTGGGGACCTTCATTTGCTGATATGACATGACTCAAAAGAGAAGAGCAGCAAACAACCATTAGTAAGGGAATGTAGACTGTACAGAGTATGAATCTAAAATAATTGAAAATATTTTAAAAAATAAAACAGAATGCATAAAGATTGATATCCTAGGCATTGTTGCTGTTAGGTGCCATCGTGTCAGCTCTGACTCATAAGGACCCTAGGTACAACAGAATGGAACACTGCTGGTCCTGTGCCAGTCTCACAATATGTGCTATACCTGAGCCCATTGTTGCAGCCACTGGGTCAATCCATCTCATTGAGGATCTTCCCCTTTTTCACTAACCCTCCACTTTACCAAGCATGATATCCTTTTCCAGGGAATGGTCCTTTCTGACAATATGACGAAAGTAGATGAGAAGAAGTCTGGCCATTCTCACTTCCAAGGACCATTCCAGCTGCACTTCTTCCAGGATAGATTTGTTCGTTCTTTTAGCAGTCCACAGTACTTTTAGTATTCTTCACCTACACCACAGCTCAAAAGCATCAACTCTTCTTCAGTCTTCATTATTCATTGTCCACCTTTGACATGCATATGAGGTGATTGAAAACACCATGGTTTGGGTTAGGTGCACCTTAATCTTCAAAGAGACATATTTTGCTCTTCAGCACCTTAAAGAGGTCCTTCACAGTGAAATAGGTCATCTGATTTCTTGACTGCTGCTTCCATTGGTGTTGATTGTGGAACTAAGCAATATGAAAGCTTTGACAACTTCAATCTTTTCTCCATTTATAGTCCAATTGTGAGGATTTTCATTTTCTTTATGTTGAGGTGTAATCCATCCTAGGCATTAATGAGCTGAATAGATGGGTATTAGCCATTTTGAATCAGACAATCACATGCTGGAGATGATAAAGAAGAATGGTGTCACATTTTCCACAAAAAGGAACATTTTAAGATCTATACTGAAGCACAATGCTGTCAGTGTATGGATAATATCTATACCTCTCCCAGGAAGATTAGTATTAACTGATTAACTTACACATGAACTGCTAAAGCCTAAGATGAAACTATTGAAGTTTTAACAACTTCTACAGTTTGAAATTGAGCAAATATGCAATCAAGATGAATCAATAGCTATTGGTGATTGGAATGTGAAAGTTGGAAACAAAGAAGAAGCATTGATAGTTGGAAAATATGGCCTTGGTGATAGAAATGACAGTGGAAATCACATGATAGTATTTTGCATGACAAATGACTCATTCATTGTAAATATTGCTTTCTCAACAACTAAAAGGCAACTATGAATGAATAAGGAAGACTGAAGAAGAGTTTATGCCTTTGAGTTGTGGTGTTGGCAAAGAATACTGAAAAGACCATGTACTGCCAGAAGAACAAAGAAATCTGTCTTGGAAGAAGTGCAGCCAGAATACTCCTTAGTAGCGAGAATGGCCAGACTTCATCTCACCTACTTTGGTCATGTTGTCAGAATGGATCATTTCCTGGGGAAAGATTTCATTTGAGAGGGTCAGTGAAAAGGGGGAAGACCTTCAACAAGATGGATTGATACAGTGGCTGTGACAATGAGCTTAAGCACAGCAAAGATTGTGAGGATGGACCAGGACCAGGAAACATTTCACCCTGTTGTATACAGCATTACTATGAGTTGGAGTCAAGTTGACAGCACCTAACAACAACACAAATGGTGACTATATATGTGGACCTCATCAGATAGAACACAGGAATCAAATAGACTACATTTATGGAAAAAGATGATGGAGATGTTCAATACTTCAAAGTCAGAATAAGGCCAGGGGCCAAATGTGAAAAAGACCACCAAGTGCTCTATGCAGGTTTAAGTTGAAGCTGAAGAAAATGAAAACAACTTCACAAGAGCCAAAATATGACTTTGAGTATATCCTATCTGAATTTAGAGTCTTTCTGAAGACTAGATTTGATGCCATACCAAACAAGTTGTGGGAAGACCAGATTAGTTGTGGGATGACATCAAGGACATAATACCTGAAGAAAGCAAAAGGTCATTAAAAAGATAGGAAAGGAAAAAAAGATCTAAATAGATGTCAGAAGAGACTCTGAAAATTGCTCTTGAATGAAGAGTAGCTAAAGTGAATGGAAGAAATGATGAAGTAAAAGAGCTGAACAGAAGTTTTCAAAGGGCAGCTGTAAAAGACAAAGTAAAGTATTAGAATGAATTGTGCAAAGATCTGGAGTTAGAAAATCAAAGGGAAAGAACACACTCAACATTTCTCAAGCTGAAAGAACTGACGAAAATATTCAAACTTTGACTTGCAGTATTGAAAGATTCTATGGGCAAAGCATTGAATAACACAGGAAGCATCAAAAGAAAATGGAAGGAATACACAGAACCACTGTACCAAAAAGAATCGGTCAATATTCAACCATTTCAGGAGGTTATCAGAACAGATAGTACTGATTGAAGAAGTCCAAGCTGGACTGAAGAAATTGGTGAAAAACAAGGCTCCAGGAATTGATGAAATATCCATTGATATGTTTCAACAAATGTATCCAGCACTGGAAGCACTGCTTATTTATGCCAAGATATTTCCAAGAGAGCCACATGGCTAAACAACTGGAAGAGATCCATATTTGTGCCCACTCCAAAGAAAGGTGATCCAATAGAATATGGAAATTTTTGAACAATATCATCAGTATCACATACAAGTAAAATTTTGCTGAAGACAACTCAAAAGTGGTTGCAGTAGTACATTGACAGGGAACTGCCAGAAATTCAAGCTGGATTCAGAAGAGGATGTGAAATGACGGATACCATTTCTGATGTCAGATGGATCTTGGCTGAAAGCTAAAAATACCAGAAACATGTTAACTGTGTTTTATTGACTATGCAAAAGCATTGGACTGTATGGATAATAACATTATGGATAACATTCTGAAATAGGAACTCCAGAACATTTACTCACGTTCATGAGGAACTTGTACATAGACCAAGAAACAGTCCTTTGAACAGAACAAAGGGATAATACATAGTTCAAAATCAGGAAGACGACTTCCGGTAAGATGGAGGAATAGGCAGACAAGCAACACAGACCCTCTTCAACAAAGAAAAGAAAAAACAATTGACAGAGATACAGAAGATAATCCTGGAACCCTGAACTTTGAAAGGAACTATACAGAAGTGGATTAGGTACCAACTTGTGAAAAAACCTGAATGAAAACAGTGAGTACAGAGACGGTTGGAGCTGCAGACTGTCAGCTACTCTGACAAAACCAACAGCTTGAATATTTCCAAGTGGTGCTGGGAACTGAGAATTGACCTAAAGATCAGTCCCAGTCACCAAGGGCTGCAGGGACAACTGCCCTGGCAGCCTATGACCAAGAAGGGAAACAACAAGGAGGGAAACAACCTGAGCTGTGGACTTTCTGCTGTCCGGAGCGCACAACCATTTTGATCGTTTACACATGGCAGCCATTTTGGATATTTAAAGTGACCGAGGGTGCAGCCATTTTGAATGTTTACAAACAGCAACCATTTTGGATATTTAAAGTGACCAAGGGCACGGCCATTTTGATTGTTTATATGTGGCAGCCATTTTGGATATTTAAAGTGACTGAGGGCACAGCCATTTTGAATGTTTACAAGCGGTGGCCATTTTGGGTATTTAAAGTGACCAAGGGAACAGCCATTTTGAATGTTTACAAGTGGCAACCATTTTGGATTTTAAAGAGATAGCATTCTCATTCAGATTCCAGGGACCTAAGGACAGTCTCTGTTTGCCAGGGTCGGCAAGGACATACAAGAGGCTGACAAAGGAAAGGAGACAGGTGGTGAGTGTATAAGTGCTGTCAACTAGTGAATAGAGGAGCACAGCACAGTACCCTGCCTGCATAGATAACATACAAACAAAACAAAGAAAACGAAAATTGTGGGCAAGTGTGTTGGATTGGGTTCTCTAGAGAAACA
>NW_006928722.1:0-3644 GCF_000298275.1 Orycteropus afer afer
AGCTATGGAAGTATTCAAAGTAAAATAAGCTTACAACATTGTAAATTGGGAAACAGAAACATCAACTGGCAATTGAGGACAAGTACAAAACAAAAAGAGGGAAAAACGGTGTAGTTACAGAACTTCTAAGTGGTGAGGAAGTCAAGGGAATTGCAAGATAGAAGGAACTGTTCTAAACTTAGGAAGAAAATTATAAATAACAGGGTAACCTCAAAGAAAAATGATAAACCTTCACATCACAATCAAAAAGAGGACAAGCACAAATATTTAGCAAATACTAAAACAACACCATCAAAGGAAATGATAACATGATTCATAAACAAAATTAGCTCAGCACAGAAAAGTATATGGAACAAGAAACCAGGAACACCATGAAAAAACACTTAATTGTGGTAGTTACGGTTGTGTGTCAACTTGGCTGGGCCCGGTTGAGTGGTTGGGCAGCTGGTGGTAGTCTCCCCATGATGAGACTGGCAATCAACTCCATGGATGTATCTACCACAAGCAGTTGAGTAGCTGCTTTAGGGATGTGGTCTGCTTCCCATGTATAAGAAGCAGCTTTGGAAATGGTCTCTAGCTTATGGCACACTTGAACCCTGCATGTAGCCATGTCATCGTTTAGCAACCTGCCATGCTCTGCCGACCTTGGGACTTTCAATGGACTTGAATTAATGGCTGCTGTGTGCTTTGGTAACATCATGAATGTGCCTTTTTACTTGGTAACCTTGAGCTTATCAGCCTCAGCAGCCAACAGCTGTTTGAGTGAAGAAAAGCCTCCAGCTTCAGGGGGCTGGGAGCAAGAGGCAGAGCTGAAGCCCAAGGTTGAGGGGCTTTCACCTAGCTCTTAGAGCTGGCACTTTGAACTAGGATTTAAAGCCTCTAAACTGTTAGAGAATAGATTCCTGTTTGTTCAAGCATCCCTTTTGTGGTATATCCCTGTCAGAGCGGCACTAGGTAACCAGAACTGACAGCAACCAATTCATACTTATCAATAATTACACTGAATGTCAATGGATTAATGCATCACTCAAGAGATGGAGAGTTGCAGACTGGATAAGAAAACATAACTTATCAATATGCTATCCACAAGACACACCTTAGAGACAAAGACAAAAAAATCAAAGCTTGGAAAAAAATATATCAAGCAAATGGCAACCAAAAAAAGCAGGAGTGGACAAAATGGACTTTAAGAAAAAAACACCTTAAGAGACAAGGAAGGATATTATATAATGATTAAAGGCTCAATTTTTGAACAAGAAGATATAACCATAATATCTATGGACTCAATGAAAGAGGCCCAAAATACATGAATTAGTTTTTAACAGAATTGAAAAAGCAAATAGATGACTCCACACTCATAGTTGTTGTTGTTATCTGCCCTCGAGTCAGACCCAACTCATAGTGATCCCTCCTTGGGTTTCTAAGGAGTATCACTATGGGAGTAGATTGCCCAACCTTCCTTCTGAGGAGTGGCTGGTGGATTTGAACCACCAGCCTTCTGGTTACCAGTCAAGTGCCTTAGGCACTACACTACCAGTGCTCCCCACAGTCATAGTAGGAGACTTTAATACACCACTTTCAATGAAAAATAGAACTGGAAAGAAACAGTAAAGATGCAGAAGAGCTAAACAATACAATCCACCATCTTGACCTTATAAGCATCTACAGAGCACTTCACTCAACAACAGCACAACATACATTCTTTTCCAGTTTACATTCAACATGCTCCATGACAAACCATATGTTAGGCCATCAACCAACTCTTAATAAATTTAAAAACACTGAAATACTGTAAAGCATTTCCTCAGATTACAATGCTACAAAATTGGAAATCAACAATAGGAACTTCAGTGGAAAAAGAGCGAACACATGGAAACCAAACACCCTTCTTAAGAATGACTGGATAAGAGAAGAAATAAAAAAATTAAATTAATAAATTTCTTGAATCAAATGAGAATGAAAACACTACATACCAAAATCTTTGAGACACTGTAAAAGCAGTGATCAGAGGACAATTTATAGCAATAAATGCACACATCAAAAAAGAAGAAAGCCAAAACCAACATTTTAAACCAACATCTCCAACAATTAGAAAAAGAACAGCAAGAAAAGCCTACAGTCACCAGAAGAAAGGAAATAATTAAGATTCAAACAGAAATCAATGAAATAGAAAATAGACAATACAAAAAATGAAGACTACAAGTTGGTTTTTTGAAATTATTAATAAAGTTGTCAAACCACTGGCAAATTTAGCAAAGGAAAAGAAAGAGAGGATACAAATAACATGAATAAGAAATGGAATGGGAGACCTCACAACAGAACCAACTGAAATAAAAAGAATAATATCAGGACACTATGAAGAACTGTGGAGCTCTGGTAGCATAGTGCCCAAGGCACTTGACTGCTAACCAGGAGGCTGGCCATTCAAACCCGCCAGCCACTCCTCAGAAGGAAGGTTGGGCAATCCTACTTCCATAGTGATAACTGCCTCGGAAACCCAAGGAGGGGTCGCTATGAGTCGGGCCCGACTCGACGGCAAATAGCAACAACAACAACATGAAGAACTATACTCCAACAAATTTGAAAATCTGGAAGAAATGGACAGATTTCTAGAAACACAACACTTACCTAAACTAACATAGACTGATGTGGAAAAGTTGAACAGATCCATAACAAAAGAAGAAATTGAACAGGCCTTCAAAAAATTACCAACAAAAAAAGAGTCCTGGCACACACAGTTTCACCAGAGAATTCTACCAAACATTCAGAGTAGAACTGACACCAATCCTATGCAAACTATTCCAAAACCTAGAAAAGGATGGAATCCTCCCTAACTCATTTTATGAAGCAAGCATAACCTTGATACCAAAACCAGGTAAAGACATCACTCAAAAGAAAACTACAAACCAATATCCCTCATGAATATAGATGCAAAAATCTTCAACAAAATACTAGCCAATAGACTGCAACAACATATCAAGAAAATAATTTGTTATGACAAGTGGGGTTCATATCAGGTATGCAAGGTTGGTTCAACATTAGAAAAACAACAAACATCCACCACATAAATAAAACAAAGGAGAAGAACCACATGATCATATCAATTGATGCAGAAAAGGCATGTGATAAAATCCAACACCATTCCTGATCAAAACTCTCAGCAAAATTGGAATAGAAGGGACATTCCTCAACATAATTAAGGGCATCTATGCAAAATCAACAGCCAACATTATTCTCAATGGAGACAGACTGAAACCACTCCCCTTGTGAATGGGAACCAGACAAGAATGCCCTCTATCACCATTTCTATTCAACATTGTACTGGAAGTCCTAGCCAAGGCCGTAAGGCAAGAAAGGGAAATCAAAGGCATCCAAATTGGTAAGGAAGAACTCAAACTATCCCTATTTGCTGATGATATGAACCTACACCTAGAAAATCCAACAGACTCAGTCAAAAATCTACTGGAACTAATTGAGAGATTTAGCATCATAGCAGGATACAAGATCAACATCCAAAAATCAGTTGGATTCCTTTACACTAGTAAAGAGATTGGTGAAAAAGAAATAAGGAAATCAATAACATTTACAACAGCTAACAAACAAAATAAAATAACAGCTAACAAATAAAATACTTGGGAATCAAT
>NW_006928722.1:3744-5453 GCF_000298275.1 Orycteropus afer afer
TGCCAGATCTCAAAACCTACTATACCAGCCACAGTAGTCAAAACTGCCTGGTATTGGTACAATGACAGACACATAGACTAATGGAATAGAATTGAGAAGCCAGAAATAGATCCATCGACCTATGGTCAGCTGATCTTTGACAAAGGCCCAAAATCCATTAAATATGGAAGAGAATGTTTGTTTCATAAATGGTGCTGGCAAAAGTGGATATCCATTTGCAGAAAAATGAAACAAGATCTGTACCTCACACCATACACAAAAACTAACTCTCGAAGGATCAAAGACTTAAATGTGAAACCTAAAACTATAGAGTTCCTCAAGAAAAAACTAGGAGCAAATTTAGGGGCCTTAATATATGGCATAAATAGACTACCAAGCATAACCCAAAATGCACAAACAGCAAAAGAGAAACTAGATGAATGGGACCTTCTAAAAATTAAATTTTCATTTGCTTCCAAAGACTTCTCCAAAAGAGTCAAAAGAGAACCTACAGATTGGGAAAAACAAAGGACTTATCTCTACAATTTATAGAAAACTCCAACACCTCGATAACAAAAAGACCAATAATCTGATTTTAAAAATGGGCAGAAAATGTGAATAGACACTCCACCAACAAAGATATTCAAGTGGCCAACAAACATATGAAGAAATGCTCATGATCGTTAGCCATTAGAGAGATGCAAATCAAAACAACAATGAGATACCATCTTGTCCCAGCACTAACAACAGCTAACAAATAAAAGTTCAACAAGACAGAAAATAACAAATGCTGGAGAGGATGCAGAGAAATTGGGACTCTCATACACTCCTGGTGGGACTGCAAAATGGCACAACCACTGAAGAATGTTGGAATTGGAAATACCATTTGATCTAGCAATTCCATTACTAGGTATATATCCTACAGAAGTGGGAGCCAGGACAAGAACAGACATATGCACACCCATGTTCATCGCAGCACTATTTATAATAGCAAAAAGTTGGAAACAACTTTAGTGCCCATCAACAGAAGAATGGGTAACAAAACTATGGTAAATATACATAATGGAATACCATGCAATCCTGAAGAATAATGTGGAATCTGCAAAACACCTCATACTATCAGGTGGATGAACTTGGAGGACATTATGTTGAGTGAAATAAGTCAATCACAGAAGGACAAATGTTGTATTAGTCCATTATTGTAAAAAGTCAAAGAAAGGTTTATAAATGGAAGGAAATTTTCTTTGTTGGTTACCAGGGATAGGAGGGGTAGGGAGGGAACACTGTTGGACAGGTAGAGACAAGTATTGATTTGGGTGAAGAGAAGGGCAATGTACCAAATATGAGTGATCAACACGGAGGCATTGCGGAAGAGGAAGACATAGAGAGGTGCATGGGAGGTACAGACAACAAAGAAGAACCCTTTAGCACATGTAGTATTGCATTGTCAGTGAAAGCAAACATTGATATACAGGTGGATAGATGGGTGGACAGGCTGAACTATTACGTATGTCTATGCAGGGAGGAGTATGCCCAAGACCATGTATAGGGTTGGCAGACAATGTTTCTATAAGTGTATTTGCATGTTCTGTAAGAATTCACAGGTATATAGTAGAGCTGACAAGAGACAAGGTTGTAGTCACTTCTTGGCCATAGCCAGCTACCCAAAGGGAGCAAGTAGTTGGAACTATGGGCTTGGGACCATAGTTGCAGAGGAGATCAAGCTCAGT
>NW_006928723.1:0-506 GCF_000298275.1 Orycteropus afer afer
TCCATCAACTGAGGAATGGATAACCAAACTATGGTACATACACACAATGGAATACTATGCAACACTAAAGAATAATGTGGAATCTGCAAAACACCACATAAAGTGGATGAACTTGGAGGACATTATACTGAGGGAAATAAGTCAATCACAAAAGGACAAATATAGTATTAGTCCATTATTGTAAAAGTTAAGGAAAGGTGTATGTATAGAAGGAAATTGTCTTTGTTGGTTACCAGAGGTGGGAGGGGAGGGGAGGGAATGCTATAAGATAGATAGACATAAGTATTGATTTGGGTGAAGAGAAGGGCAATGTACCAAATGTGAGTGACTAATATGACACCATTGAGGATGAGAAAGACATAGAGAGATACAACAAATATGAACCCTTTTGCACATACAGTCCTGCATTGTCAGTGAAGGCAAACATGGGTATATGGATGGATAGATGGGGGGACAGGCTAAATGATTAGGTATGTCTATGAAATGGGAAGTGTATCCAAAAACAT
>NW_006928723.1:1194-3740 GCF_000298275.1 Orycteropus afer afer
ACACAGACCCTCTTCAACAAAGAAAAACCAATTGACAGAGATACAGAAGATAATCCTGGAACCCTGAGCTTTGAAAGGAACTATACAGAAATGAATTAGACACCAACTAGCGGAAAAACCTGAATGAAAACAGTGAGTAAAGAGATGGTTGGAGCAGCAGACTGTCAACTGCTCTGATGAGATATACAGCCTGAATATTTCCTAGTGGTATTGGAACCTGAGAACTGACCTAAAGATCAATCCTAGTCACAAAGGGCTTCAGGGACAAGTGCTCTGGTGGCCTATGACTAGGAAGGGAAACAGCAAGGAGAGAGACAACCTGAGCAGTGGACTTTCTGCTATCTGGAAGGCACAACAATTTTGATTGTTTACACGTGGCAGCCATTTTGAATGTTTTCAAGTGGCAACCATTTTGGATTTTAAAGTGATAGCATTCTCATTCGGATTCCAGGGACCTAAGAACAGGCTCTGTTTTCCAGGGTCAGCAAGGACATATGAGAGGCTGACAAAGGAAAGGAGACAGATGGTAAGTGAATAAGTCCTGTCAACTAGTGAATAGAGGAGCACAGCACAGTACCCTGCCTGTATAGATAACATACAAACAAAACAAAGAAAACGAAAATTGTAGGCAAGTCACTCCAGCATATAATCATCGATTAAATATAAACACAAAAATGTCACAATGCCTTAGAGAGAACAGAGCATCACAGTTCACACAAAGAAGCAAGATAAAGCAGGAGAAACAAGGGACCAGTATATACACCCAAAACACATCCCTGAGGAAGACATACCATTGGAACTCCCTGATAAGGAATTCAAAAAATTATATTTAGGTATCTTCAAAGGATTGAAATACAGATCAAGGAAAACACTGACAAAACCCTAGACGAATTTTGGAAGAAAATACAAGAACAAAATGACAAAACCAATGAAAAATTAGAAATGATTCTAAATCTATAGATAGAAATCCAGAAGATTAATACTAAATTGCCAGAAATAGATAACACATTGAAAGGCCAAAGGGATAGAATGGATGCAATGGAAGACAGAATTAATGAGATTGAAGACAAATACCTGAATACTTCTTTGGAAAGAAATCAATCAGAAAAAAGATCAAAACAAAATGATTAAAGCCTAAGGTTCATGTGGGATACCATGTAAAGGAATAACCTACGTGTCTTTGGAATTCCAGAACAGGAAGAGAAAAATGAAACCACTGAGAAAATTGTCCAAGATTTGTTTGTTGGAGGAGAACTTCCCTGATATGATGAAAGATGAGAATATATCCATTCAGGAAGTCCAACAGACCCCAAACAGGATAGACCTCAAAAGAAAAACACCAAGACATATCTTCATCAAACTCACCAAAACCAAAGACAAAGAAAGAATCATGAGAGCAGCACGGGAATAACAAAAAGTTACCTACAAGGGGCAACCGATAAGACTAAGCTCAGATTTCTTGACAAAAAGCATGCAGGAGAGAAGACAGTGGGATGGTATATATAAAACACTGAAATTTCCAACCAAGAATTATGTACCCAGAAAAATTGTCCCTCAGATATGATGGTGAAATTAGGACTTTTCCAGATAAGCAGAAATGAAGTGAATTTGTTAAAACCAGACCAACCTTACAAGAGACGCTAAAGGGAGCCCTTTGGAGACAGAAGCAGCAATAGACAACAACAACTGACCATTAACATACATGATGATGTAACCCAGAAACCAACCCAGCTATGGAAGTATTCAAAGTAAATAAGCCTATAAGATTGTGAACAGGGAACCAGAGACCAACCGACAAATGAGGACAACTACAAACCAAAAAGAGGGGAAAAAAATCTGTGTTGTTACAGAACTTCTAGATGGTAAGGAAGTCAAGACAACTACAAGATAGAAAGGACTGTTTTACACTTGGGAAGAAAACTATAAATCACAGGGTAACCTCAAAGAAAAAATGATAAACCTTCACATCAAAATAAAAAAGAGGACTAGCATAAATATTCAGCAAATACTAAAACAATAGCAATGAAGGAAGTGATAACATGATTCATAAACAAAATGAGCTCAGCATAGAAAGTTTTATGGAACAAAGAAATCAACACAATGAAAAATTATGTGACAAAAATGGCAGCAACAAATTCATATTTGCTGATAATTACATATCTGGCAAGGGACTTATCTCTAAGACTGATAGAAAACTCCAACACCTCAACACCAAAGGAATTAACAATCCAAATGGAAAATGGGCAGAAGACATGAATAGATAATTCACCAAGGAGGATATTCAGGTGGTCAGCTAATACATGAAAAGATGCTCACAATCATTGGCCATCAGAGAGATGTAAATCAAAACAACAATGAGATATATCGTCTCACCCCAGAACTGATGGCAAGGTTCAGTAAGACAGAAAATAACAAATGCTGGTGGGGATGTGGAGAGATTGGGACTCTCAGATACTGCTTGTGTGACTGTGAAGTGACACAACCACTGTGGAAAGCAATATGGTGATTCCTTAGAAAGTTGGAATTGGAGATACCATTTGACCCAG
>NW_006928723.1:4297-4905 GCF_000298275.1 Orycteropus afer afer
GAAGTGGAATAAACTCTAACTAGTAGAAGAATTTGCATGAAAACACCAAAACATGAGAGATATGGAGCTGCAGTCTCACAGCGATCCTGATGGCATAGACAGTTTGGATATTGCCGAGTGGTGTTAGGACCTAAGAATTAACCTAAAAATTGGCCCTGCTAGTCAGGGACTGCACAAAGAACTGCACTGGTGGCTGGTGCGTAAAAGGGGAAGCAGTGAAGAGGAAGGTTGGCTGAGCTGTGGACTTTTGCCTGTCTGAAGGGCACACCTGTTTTGAATGTTTACAAGCAGTTTGACTATTTTGGATATTTAAAGCAACAGTATTCTCCCAGATTCCAGGGACTTAAGAATAGGCTCCACTTGCCGCAAACTGCAAGGACAGTCCAGACGCCAATGACTAGAAAGGTGCAAGATTCCCTTTGTTACTCTTATACCCCACACCCTCTTGGTGAACAGAGATGTGGCCATCCTTCACTCCCACTTACCTTCTGGGCCAGCAATAATTCCATCCCAGTCTATGTGCTTGGACAGAGTCTGGGTGCCCTGTCCCAACCTGCCCAGATTTTTTTTTTTCAGTTTGTTTGTTTTTGTCTGTTTTAAAATTATTA
>NW_006928723.1:5005-5460 GCF_000298275.1 Orycteropus afer afer
GCTTTTATTTTTTGATGGTTATTCAATTGTTATTTTTGTCTAACTGAGTGGGAGACAACAATAGTGCCCATATGACACAAATACACCCACACATCCTGCAGCATCACTTATTGAGTGAGAGCCACCACTTCCTTCTCCACCAACTGGCCAACAATAAACAACCACCAAGAAGAGCCTGACTCACCCTTAGCTGCTCTTTACAAACAGTTAACAGAGATCTAAATACAACAAAGTCACAATGTCTCAGAAACAACAGACAATCACAGTCCACACAAAGAAGCAAGATAAAGTGATAGAAACAAGGGAGCAGGACACAGACCCAGAACACATCCCTGAAGAAGCAGTAGCATTGGAATTCCGTGATAAGGAATTCAAAAGAATTATATTTAGGTATCTTGAAAGGATTGAGAGACAGATCACTGAAAAATTTGAGGAAAACACAGACAAATTCCTAG
>NW_006928724.1:0-512 GCF_000298275.1 Orycteropus afer afer
CTGACAAATGCTTAATGCCACACGTCCACCGTGATGGCATCACACAGAATAGTGTCACTGCATTAAAAATGGCCACACTTAAAAAAATTAAGAGGCGTTATTTTTGAAGAGTGGATTTGGGTTGACAGAGATGAGCAGAAAGTATAGAAGGTTCTCCCCTACACACACACACACACACACACACACAGAGTTTCTGCAATGTAACATGTTGCATTCCTGTGCTACATCATTACAAGGGATGAGCCAACATCGATATATTGTTGCTCACTGGAGCCCACGGTGTGTGTTAGGGCTCACTCTGTCTGCTGCACAGTCCAGGGTCCTGACAACTGGGTAATGTCCCATTGTCCACCATGACAGCATACTGTCATTGCCCTAAAAGGCCCAGACTCACTTGTTCACCCCTCCCTTCCCCCGCAGGATACCTAGTAACCACTGATTTTCACACAGTCTCTCTAGTTCTGCCTTTTCCAACAAGTCCTGCAGTTGGTATTAAAAATAGGTATCATTTT
>NW_006928724.1:1137-2854 GCF_000298275.1 Orycteropus afer afer
TGTTTTGGTTACTTCATGCTGCTCTACCAGAAAAGACCACAAATGGGTGGCTTTAACAAACAGGAGTTTATTCTCTTACAGTTTAAGAGGTTAGAAGTCCAAGTTCAAAGTGCTAGTTTTAGGGGTTGAGTGAAGGCCCCTTGACCTTGGGCTTCAGCTCTGGCTCTTGCTCCTGGGTCACTGAAGCTGGAGGCATTTCTTCACTCTGGCTGCTGCTGGCTGCTGAGGCTGAGAAGCCCAAGGTCGACAAACAAAATGGCACAGTCCCAAGGTCACCAAACGACATGGCAGGCCACTAGTTCAAGGTCACAGACTGTCCCAAGATGGGCAGACAACATGGCAGACTGTTGAAGGATGACTTGGCTACATTCAGGGTCCGAGTGTGCCAAAAGCTGCCCACTATTCCCACAGCTTCTCCATATATATGGGAAGCAGACCACATCCCTAAGGCAGCTACACAGCTGCTTACGGCAGATTCCATCTGTCTCGTCATGGGAAATAATTACAACCAGGTGCTCGGCCACTCAAAACTGGGCCCAGGCAAGTTGACACATAACCTTAACAACCACAGGGACATGAAGCCATCCAAACTCCATGCCACGTTCAAACAAGAGGTGACACCATTTTCCTAAGCCAGTTGGTTTCTTCAAGAGGAAACACATAATCCCAGAAGTTCATCATAGTTCCTCTTGTTGTTGTTCCTGTTTAGGTGCTGAGTCAGCTTCAACTCACGGGAATCCTACCTGTAACCAAACAAAGCAATGCTCTTTCCTGGTCCACCTTCATGGTCACTGCTGTGTTTGAATGCACTTTTACAGCTATTATATCAATCCATCCCATGGAGTATCTCCCATAACTTCGTTGACCCTCTACCCGCCTAGACAAGCAACGTCCTCATTAAAGTTGACGTTGCCCTGCTCCTATGATATTGGACCCACCACTTGACTGTCAGCTTGTCATACAGTACTGGCTTGTGTGTTCCTGTGAGGCTGGAGGCTATGCCACCAGCGTTGCAAATGCCAACAGGGTCACCCATGGTGGACAAGTTTCCGTAGAGCTTCCAGGCTGAGACGGACTCAGAAGAAGGAAGGAGCCATCCACTTCTCAAAGAACTGGCCAGTGAAAACCTTATGAATAGCAGTGAAACACTGTCTGATATATTACTCTAAAACTTTATGAATAGCCCTAAAACTTTGTCCAATACATTGTCAGAAGATGAGCCCCTCAGGTCGGAAGGCACTCAAAATACGACTGGGGAAGAGTTGCCGCCTCGGAGTAGCGTCACCCTGAATGATGCAGATGAAGTAAAACTTTGGGGACCTTGATTAGCTGATGGGGCATGACTTACAATGACCAGAAACAGCTGCAAACATGCACTCATAATTGGAACGTGGAATGTATGAAGGAAGGATGAATCTAGGAAAATTGGAGGTTGTAAAATCCATCAACCATCTGTCAGTTGTCAGTCTCTTGTACTGTGGTGGCTTGTGTGAGGTTGCAGGCTGTACCACTGGTATTTCAAATAAAAGCAGGGTCAGCCATAGTGGGTGGGTTTAAGTGGTGCTTCCAGACTGAGACAGACTTGGAAGAAGGAAAGGGCCATCTACTTCTCAAAGAACTGGCCAGTGAAACACTAAGGTGCACAAGCTGTGCCTGACCCAAGCCAAAGTATTTTCAATCCCGTCTTCTGCTTGCAAAAGGTTGACTATGAAACCCA
>NW_006928724.1:3584-5582 GCF_000298275.1 Orycteropus afer afer
CCTGGAGAATTCCATCAGGCGCTGACACGGCTTTGAGTAACCGTCTCATCAAGACGCTCAAAACACACGAGGAAGCCAGAGTCGTCTTACAACAAAGCCAGGCAGGGTGGGGGTAATCCTTAATGATTTAGTGTCAAGTGGAGACAGTGAGAAGAAATTCAGAACCTCGTGTAGCTCGTGGTTCTCCCAGACGCACCACTCAGATTCTCCTGGGACAACCAAGAGAAGATGGGGTCTGTTGGTCCCGTCTACACACAAGTCACCAAGGTGGAAAAGCCAGTCCCTTCTGCCAGCTTCCTGGGTCTGCAGTGGACCATGAAATTATGGGCCTTCAGTCTGCATCAGGAAAGTCTTGGCCACGTCCAAACAAGTTGGCCTCTGCCCCTCGATTGCTTGAGGCATTTCCTCATACTTGTTTAAAATGAATCCTGCAAACTCTGAACATTGCTCTGTAGTTGCTAGGTGCTGTCAGTCTGGTCCCGGCTCACGGAGACCCTAGGCACAACGGAATGAAACGCTGCCTGGTGTTGCACCATGGTCACCATGGTTGACAGGCTGGCGCCCATCGTTGCCCCCACTTGGTCAGCCCATCTCAGTAAAAGTCTTTCCCCTTTTCACTGTCCCTCCACCTGACCCAGCATGATGTCCTTTTCCAAGGACTGGTCCTCTCTAAGCACATGACCAAAGTATGAGAGATGAAGTCTGGCCATTCTTGCTTGTAAAGGACATTCTGGCTCCAAGACATATTTGTTTGTTCTTCTAGCAGTCCATGGTATTTCAATATTCTTTGTCAACACCACAATTCCAAAGCATCCATTTTTCTGCAATCTTCTTTATTCGCTATTCAGCCCTCACATGGATATGAGGCAATTGACAATACCTGGCTTGGGTCAGGCACGCTTCACTCTGCAAAGTGACATCTTTGCTCTTAAACACTTTAAAGAGGTCATTGGCAGCAGAGTTGTCCAATGCAGTACAACGTCTGGTTTCTTGACTGATGCTTCCATGGATGTTCATTGTGAATCCAAGCAAAATGAAATCTTGGACAACTTCAATCTTCTCTCCATTTATCAACATGTTGCTTATCAGTCCAGTTGTGAGGATTTTTGTTGTCTTATATTGAAGTGTAATCCATACTTTGGACTGAAGTCTTTGATCTTCATCAATCTTCCAGCAAACAAGGTTGTGTCGTCTGCATATCGCAGGTTGTTAATGAATCTTCCTCCGATCCTGATGCCACATTCCTCTTCATACAGTCCCGCTTTCTGGATTATTTCCTCGACGTACAGACTGAACGCTGCATTGTTGGTGGGGATTTTGTAAGGAACGTTGTGTTTGTCGGGTTGTCTAAAGAAGCAAAATCAGTGATTCACTCAGGGAATGAAGGGTGGAGAAACAAATGGTGGGTAGGTGGGGGGTGGGTGGATGAATGATTAGATGCATGAATGGATAGATGGGTGGGTGAGTGAATGGATAGTTGGGTAGATGGATGAGTGGATGGATAGATGAGTGGGTGGATGGGTGGGTGGGTAGATGGGTGGGTGGATGGGTGGTTGGCTGGATAGGTGGAGGGATGAGTGGGTAGATGGATGAATGGATCGATCCATGAGTGGGTGGATGGATGGATGGATAGATGGGTGGGTGAGTGGATGGATAGTTGGGCAGATGGATGAGTGGGTGGATGGGTGGGTTGATGGGTGGGTGGGTGGATGGGTGGTTGGCTGGATGGGTATATGGATGGATGGATGAGTAGGTGGATGGATGGGTGGGTGGATGGGTGGTTGGCTGAATGGGTGTGTGGCTGGAAGGATGGGTAGTTGGGTACATGGATGGGTAGCTGCACCAATTCATGGATGAACAAATGAATGTATGGAAGACAGATGGGTGGAGAGTTGGGCAGATGGATGGGTGGGTGGGTGAGTAGGTGGATAGATGGGTGGGTGGGTGGATGGATGAGTGACTAGATGGATGGATGGATCTATGGGTGGGTGGGTGAGT
>NW_006928725.1:0-598 GCF_000298275.1 Orycteropus afer afer
AGCACTATATCAGGCAATGTGTCAGGGCTATTCATAAAGTTTTCTGGTGATATATCACACAGCATTTTACTGCTATTCATAAGGTTTTCACTGGCCAATTCTTTCAGAAATGGATAGCCCCTTCCTTCTCTCCAGACTGTCTTGTCTGGAAGCTCTGCTGAAACCTGTCAACCATGGGTGACCCTGCTGGTATTTGAAATACTGATGGCATAGCCTCCAGTCTCACAGCAATATGCAAGCCACTACAGAACAACAAACTGACAAACAAGGGCTTTTAAAAAAGATTAAATATTACCATAACCGTCATGGTTAATGTTCTGTATCAACTTGACTGTGCCATGATTCTAAGTGGTTTAGCAATAATGATTTAGTTATCCCCATGATGATCTTTAATATAATGTAATCACCTCTATGATGATATCTGCTATGAGCCATAAATCTTGGTAGAGGGTCAGCTAAAAAGGAAAGACTCTCAACAAGATAGATTGACACAGTGACTGCAACGATGGGCTCAAGTATAGCAAGGATTGTGAGGATGGTGCAAGACTGGGTAGTGTTTCATTCTGTTGTGCATAGGGTTGCTATAAGTCGGAGCTGA
>NW_006928725.1:2973-3611 GCF_000298275.1 Orycteropus afer afer
GCAGGGTTCAAGCATGCTGAAAGCTAGAGACCATTCCCAAAGCTGCTGCATATATAGGGGAAACAGACCACATGCTCAAAGGCAGCTACTCAGCTACCCACAGTAGATTCCACCATGGAGTTGATTACCAGTCTCATCATGGGGAACACTACATCCAGCTGCCCAGGCACTCAATCAGGCCTAGCCAAGTTGATGCACAAACATAAAAACCACACCAAGTATTTTTAAAATATTGCAGGAAGAGAGGCTGTAGATGACCCACTATTATGGATAAAATTGTGTCTCAAAAAAATATGTGTTGTAAACCCTAACCTCTGTCTGTGGTTATAATCTTATTTGTGAATGGATTTTGTTTGTTATGTTAATGAGACAGGATTAGTGTAAAATGTATCTTGAATTAATCTCTTTTGAGATACAAAGGAGATTAAACAAGTAAGCAAGTGAGCAGAGATTAGAGAGATGCCAAGCCACAAGAAGATCACTCAGGAGAAAAAGCTTGAAAGAGACAAGGACCTATCTCTAGAGTTCACAGAGATAGAAACACTTCCCCTAGAACCACCCTGGATTTGGACTTCTGGCCTCCTAAACTTTGAGAAAATAAATTTCTGTTTTTTCTGTTATAACCCCACCCACTGCCA
>NW_006928725.1:5651-6186 GCF_000298275.1 Orycteropus afer afer
AAAAATTGACACTATGAAAAAGCACATAACAAAAACGACAGCAACAAATTCATATTTGCTGATAATTACATATCTGGCAAGGGACTTATCTCCAAGATTTATAACGGAAGAGTGGATTACCAAACTATGGTACATACACCTGATGGAATGCTATGCAGCACTAAAGAATAATGTAGAGTCTCAAAACACCACATAATATGGATGAACTTGGAGGAAGTTACGCTGAGTGAAATAAGTCAATTACAGAAGGACAAATATAGCATTAGTTTGCTGTTGTGGAGGGTCAAGGAATGGTTTATTTATGGAGGGAAACTTTCTTTGTTGGTTGCCAGCGGTGGGAGGGGAGGTGAGGGACCATTGCAAAAGAAAAATAAAATGCATTGACCCGTGTCACTCTAGTTTTGTGTATTTCACTGTGTATAAATTATATTTCAATAAAATGCATTTTTTTAAAAAACAGAACGTTGCTAGAAATGTGAGCACTAAATGTGCTTCTGGTGAGGTTTTAAAAATAAATGATGAACATGTGATTGCA
>NW_006928726.1:0-456 GCF_000298275.1 Orycteropus afer afer
ACTAATATCAATTATGTGAAGTTGAAAAGCACATTAAATTAGCATAGTGCCTAAAGCACTTCTGCTAACCAGAAGCCTGGCAGCTCAAACCCACAAGCCACTCCTCGGAAGGAAGGTTGGGCAATCTACTTCTGTAGTGATACTGCTTCAGAAACCCAAGGAGGGGTCACTATGAGTCAGGGCTGACTCAACAGCACATAACAACAACAAAATGGACAAATACATGCACAGGATATGTGGAGGAAAAACATGAATAGGAAGATAATATCAATTTTTGGATAGTGCTTACCTCTAGGAATAGATGAAGGGAAAATTGATTGGGGAGAGGGGATACTGGCAGGTTTCAACAGTAACTATAACAATTATTTCTTAAAAAATGTTTCAGGAGGTTCTGGTAAGATGGTGGAATAGGCAGAGAAACTACACAGACCCTCTTCAACAACAAAAAAAAAAAGA
>NW_006928726.1:1924-3153 GCF_000298275.1 Orycteropus afer afer
ACCAATTAAATATAAATATAACAAAGTCACAATGTCTCAGAGAAAACAGACCATCACAGTCCACACAAAGAAGCAAGATAAAGCAGTAGAAACAAGGAACAAAGATACAGACCCAGAACACATCCCCGAGGAAGAAGCAGCATTGGAACTCCCTGATAAGGAATTAAAAAGAATTATATCTAGGTACCTTTAACTGCTAACCAGAAAATTGGTGGTTCAAACCCACCAGCCACTCCTCGGAAGGAAGGTTGTGAAATCTACTTCCACAATGATATCACCTTCGAAACCCAAGGAAGGGTCACTATGAGTGGGATTCAACTCCATGGCAGTGGTTGCATTTGTTTTGTTTTCAACCGATTGAGAGATAGATCAAGGAAAACACTGAAAAAATTAAGGAAAACATGGAAAAAACCCAAGAACAATTTTGGAAGAAAATACAAGAACAAAATGACAAAATAAATGAAAAATTAGAAATGATTAAAAATCTACAGATAGAAATCCAGGAGATTAATACAAATTTCTCAGAAATAGATAACACGTTGAAAGGGCAAATGAATAGAATCAAATCAGTGGAAGGCAGAATTAATGAGATTGAAGACAAATACCTGAACACTTCTTTGGAAAAGGTTCGGTCAGGAAAAAAAAATCAAAACAAACTGAACAAAACTTAAGATTCATGTGGGATACAATCAAAAGGGATAACCTATGTGTAATCAGAATTCCATAATAGGAAGAGAAAAAGAAAACCACTGAAAAAAGTATCCAAGATTTGTTGAAAGAGAACTTCCCTGATATGATGAAAAATGAGAATGTATCCATTCAGGAAGTCCAACGAAATCCAAACAGAAGAGACCCCAAAAGAAAATCACCAAAACCTATCATCATCAAATGCATCAAAACCAAAGACAAAGAAAGAATCCTGAAAGCAGAACAAGAAAATTGAAATTTACCTATGAAGTGCAAACAATGAGACTAACCTCTGATTTTTCAGCAGACATCATTCAGGTGAGAAGACAATTAGATAGTATATATAAAACACTGAAAGAAAAAAATTCCAACCAAGAATTGTATACCCAGCAAAACTGTCCCTCAAATATGATGGTGAAATTAAGAGATTTGTAGATAAACGGAAATTAAGGGAATTTGTTAAAACCAGACCAATCTTACAAGAGATACTAAAGGTGGTCCCTTGGACAGAGAACCAATAATACCAAACAACAACCAAGCAT
>NW_006928726.1:4728-5712 GCF_000298275.1 Orycteropus afer afer
AACAAATTTGAAAATCTGGAAGAAATGGACAGATTTCTAGAAACAAACTACCTACCTAAACTAATACACACTAGGGTGGAAAAGTTGAACAGACCCATAACAGAAGAAGAAATTGAACAGATTATAAAATTTTTTTTCTCAAAGAAAGTCCTGGCCCAGAAGATTTCACTGGAGAAGTCTACCAAACATTCAGAGAATAACTGACACCAGTCCTCCTCAAACTATTTCAGAATATAGAAAAGGATGCAATCCTCCCAAATTCATTATGACTCAAGCATAACCTTGATTCCAAAACCTGACAAAAGCATCACTCAAAAGGAAAACTACAGACCATTATCCCTCATGAATATAGATGCAAAAATCTTCAACAAAACCCTAATCGATAGACTCCAACAACATATCAAAAAATGATACACTATGATCAAGTGGAGTTTATATTAGTTATGCTGGGATGGTTCAACTTTAGAAAAACCATCGACATCATCCACCACATAAATAAAACAAAAGAATAGAACTACATGATCATATCAATAGATGCAGAAAAGACATTTGATAAAATCCAACACCCATTCCTGATAAAAATTCTCAGAAAAATGAGAACAGAAGGGACATTCCTCAACATAATAAAGGGCATATATGCAAAACCCACAATCAACATTATTCTCAATTGAAACAGACTGAAACCAATTCCCCTTGTGAACAGGAGCCAGACAAGGATGCTTTTTATCACCAGTTCTATTCAACATTGTACTGGAAATCCCAGCCAGGGCAATAAGGTGAGAGGGGAAATCAAAGGCATCCAAATTAGAAGGAAAAAAACTATCCCTATTTGCTGATGATATGATCCTATATACAGAAAACTCAAGAAACTCATCAAAAAAACTACTGGAACTAATTGAGAGATTTAGCTTAGTGGCAGGATACAAGATCAATATACAAAAATCACTTGTATTCCTCTACACCAGCAAAGAGATTGCTGAAAAA
>NW_006928727.1:0-998 GCF_000298275.1 Orycteropus afer afer
AGGAGAAAGAAAGTTCTCCAAGATACTTCCAAAAAATCAGCCATTGAAAACCTTATGGAGCACAGTTATACTCTGATACACAAGGGGTCGCCATGAATTAGAATCAATGTTATGGCTACTGGTTTGGTATTTGGGTTTAGGAAGCACTAGGCCTGGTGCCTAGTAAATGCTCAGTAAGTGCTATTTTTCTTTTCCTCTCAAGAAGTTGTAGAACCAATGGAGAAGATAAGTCTATGAGAAGTGGAAAGACTCTTTTTAGAGCGCATTGCAGATTTACACTGTTAATGCCCATAAACGAGAAATGATGGTCATATATGCATCAGCACCTCAGAAAGCACACAGCTGTGTTTGAGAAAAAAGGTATCAGATTCTGTAGAAGCCTAAGAATCATGACTGGAAACAGTGATAGGTCCTGTAGGCAGCAGCTGTTGTCCTTAGAGACCAACTATAGGTGTAAGGGGACCTCTGGTAGCATAGTGGCTAAGGTACTTGACTGCTAAGCAGAAGGCTGGCAGTTCAAACCCACCAGCCACTCCTCGGAAGGAAGATGGGGCAATCTACTTCCGTAGTCATACAGCCTTGGCAACCCAAGGAGGGGTCGCTATGAGTTGGGTCTGAGTCAACGGCACATAACAACAACATAGGTGTAAAAGGCAAAGAAGCTGGTCATGCCTCTGCCCCTCCAGTCCTTTCCAAATCACTGCAAACTTCCAGCGTCAGCACTATTGTGTATATGTCCTCAGACAATGACAAAATGTATAGTCATTCTATTCAAGACCTGGCCTTAGCCAAGTGAAGTCTGTCAATGCAGATAGAATCCTCACAACCTATTTCCTTATAATAATCTAAATAAAAGATCTGAAACATGACAACATGTAACATGTTATTTCCAGATCTGGTAAGGTCTTTTTTTTTTTTTAAGCGTCTGTGTTAGGATGATGAGGGAATTGCTTTTTTCCTGTGGTTTTGCTATTTTGGCACTTTCTTCCCTATTTTTA
>NW_006928727.1:4028-4689 GCF_000298275.1 Orycteropus afer afer
TTCATGCACATTTGATTTCATGGCCCCGATTACCATTCCCAACCATAAAAAAACTCTCCTCCCCTCTCTTCCCTGTGACCACTCCCTCCCTGTGCTCTTCTTACCTAATTGTTCCTGTCTGTCCAGCTTTCCCTCAATGTGAATGTGGCCCCTCTGATGTCTCATGGATGATTGATCTAAGGGTTGCATCTCCCGGGAGCAGGTGGGTGCATCTCCCTGGGGTATGTGTTCTGCATGTAGGTCTTTCTACTGTTGGGCTGAGAGCCAATCCATGGAAATGAGTCCATTTCTGACATGCTTATTTTAACGAAAGTTACCAAACAATACAGTTAAAGGCTTGTGGTGCAGTGAATTATTTATTATGACCCTCTAGTCATAGGAGCTCTGGTAGCATAGTACCTAAAGCACTTGAGTGCTAACCAGAAGGCTGACGGTTCAAACCCACCAGCTACTCCTTGGAAGGAAGATGGGGCAATCTACTTCCATAGAGATACTGCTTCAGAAACCCAAGGAGGGGTCGCTATGAGTGGGGTCCGACTCGACGGCACATAACAACAACAAACAACAGTCATAGTCTTCTACTTTGTGATGTATTGTAAATCCTAGTCTCTATGCTTGTGGTTATGGTCCCATAGTGGAGTGAGTTATCTGTTATATTAAT
>NW_006928727.1:7404-7927 GCF_000298275.1 Orycteropus afer afer
CCCACCAGCCACTCCTCGGAAAGAAGGTTGGGCAATCTACTTCTGTAGTGATACCACCTTGGAAACCCAAGGAGGGGTTTCTATGAGTCGGGTCTGACTCGACAACACATAACAACAACAACATATGATACCAAACTATCGGATGACCCCAGAAGCATCAAAAGAAGATGGAAGAATATCAAAAAGAAATTCGTCAACATTTAACCATTTCAGGACATAGAATATGATCAAGAACTGATGGTACTGCAGGAAGAAGTCAAAGCTACACTAAAGGCATTGGTAAAAAAGAAAAACAAGGATCAATGAATTTATACATGGAGAAGCCACGATGAGGGAACAGAGATGCCAAGCCACAAGAAGATCACCCAGGAGGAGACGCTCAGAAGAGACAAGGACCTTCTCCCAGAGTCAATAGAGAAATAAAACCTTCCCGTAGAGCCAGCACCCTAAATTTGGACTTCTAGTCTCCAAAACTGAGAAAAATGAACTTCCGTTTGTTAAAGAAAAAGAAAAGCTATGCATG
>NW_006928728.1:0-1163 GCF_000298275.1 Orycteropus afer afer
AGGCAGTATCACTATGGAAGTAGATTGCCCCATTTCCTTCTGAGGAGTGGCTGATGGGTTTGAACCGCCAGCCTACTGGTTAGCAGTCAAGTGCCTTAGGCACTATGCTACCACAGATAGAAAGCTTAAAATTCCTCCGTGCTGCTAATATTATGTGACACTCATCACATAGTGTCTAATACCACAGCACTCTGCAATATGTGTCTTTTAAACATGTAGTCTAATCTGAGTTCACCAGCCACTCCTCGGAAGGAAGGTTGGGCAATCTACTTCTGTAGTGATACTGCCTCGGAAACCCAAGGAGGGGTCGTAATGAGTCGGGTCTGACTTGATGGCACATAACAACAACAACAACAATCTGAGTTCACATGCTGCCTCTGCCACTCACTAAGTCTGTGCCATTGGACTATTAACTTCCCAAGCCTCGAATGCTTCATCCATTAAATGGAGATGGTAATAGCTTTCTCTCAGGTTTGTTGTAAGGACTAAACATGTCTGTAAAATGCCTGGTACATATGAAAATGTACATAGATAAATAAATTTAAATAAAATATTAGAGGTCACTATAATAGTTGCTGCTACTACTAGAATCAAAGCTCCTTTAAGACAGGGCCTGTGTCTTGTTCAATATATTTGTTATTCTGACTCACAGCGGCCCCGTGGGACAGAGTAGAACAGCCCTATAGAGTTTTCTAGGCTGTAATCTTTGCAGGAGCAGATCACCAGGTCTTTCTCCTGCAGAGGGGCTGAGTGGGTTCAAATTGGTGAGTAGGTTCGAACCACTAACCTTTGGGTTAGCAGACAAACACTTAACCATTGTGCTACCAGCAGTGGCACTGTTAGGGCGTGTACATGATGCAGACTGCACTGGGTGACACTGTCAGAAAGGGTGACACCAAAATGACTGTCCCTAACATTTTTGTGCAGTGTTCCAGCAGAAATGTATTATTTTTTATAGAAGTATTCCAACAGTTAAAATAACAAAAACATTTTTTCCGAAGCCGAGCTTACATGAATCAATATAGCTACGAGGCTAAACCTTAAACGCTAATTTATGTTTTGAACTTTCTAATATGCTCTGGTCAGAGCTGTCATTATTACCCAATTACAGTCATGCTTCTACTCCCCTGGTTTCCTCTGCAAGCACTGTTAGCATGTGCTCT
>NW_006928728.1:2206-3445 GCF_000298275.1 Orycteropus afer afer
CCAGGCAGCTGTGTGCCCCGAGTACCTATTTTTGACTCTTCCCCTCCAACCTCCCCCACCCAGCAGTCAGGTCCCAGGAGGTAATTAGTGTGGAGGAGAGGCAAAGCCTATGAGGGGGCAGGGAGATGAGAGAGAAAGTACGGGTGGGGGCGGCCCTTCTTGTCATAGGTCTCACGAAGAGAGAGAAAAGAGAGATTTTTTTTTTCCTTTTCATTTTTGCTCGTGAGGCATACCTAATGACATCCCCACAGACAGACAGGCAGACGGAGAACGGACAGACAGGACACACTTGCGCGTTTGAAATCGTTCATACCCCCAAATCCAGGACGCAGCCTGTTGTCATAACCATCGAGTAAACTGTCCAGAATGCGGGTAAAATTTTCCGGGCATAATTTCTCTTCCTTTTCGTTTTGTCCAGAGGATTCGTTTAAACTGCAAGAGGGAGGGGGAAAAACGGGGGCGGAAGGGATTATTTTAAGATTCTTTCCGCGGACAGGGGGAAACAGGGTTATCTCTAAGGAAAGTGTCACTTGCTGCCCCAAGCTAAACAAGTCAGGCCTTGGGGTTGGAAGGGGAACAGGAAGAAATGGTCAGGGAACCCACACGCTTTTTGCACCCGCGCCCCTCATGCTTTCGCCCCTAGTCTACGCGGTCACAGAAAAGCCTGGCTACCTTTCCCGTCCATATCCCGTCCATAAGTGGCGACTGGAACTGGTGGCCAGAGGGGGCCTGGAACTGGCCCCTCTCCACCCCGCTCTCCCTGTCCCAGCACCCCAGACAACTCACCAAGCCTTTGCCAGGCACAGGAAGTGCGGAAGGGCGAAACTGACCACGGCGAACAACGCGATCGCGGGCACCTTCTTGGCAGAAACCATCTTTGCAACATGCCATACTTTAAGCCTGTTCCCGTTTCCAGGCTCTCAAGATGCCCCGAGCAGGGTGCGAGGAGAGGGCAGAGCGGCTCCGGGCGGTTTGCGCACACTCGCGCTCACACTCGCCCGAGCGCAGCAGCGGGAGCCGCGGTGGGCGTGTGTGTGCACGCGGCCCCGGGGGAGGCGGAACCTGCTTGTCCTCGCCCCTGCTTTTCGCGCTGAGCTTTCTGTGTGTAACCGGAGCGGTGTATACCGCGCAACACCCTTTCATGAGGATTCCGGGTTTAACACTGGAGCTCTTTTGCCAGCACCACTGAGCAAGTTTGCCCCAATCTTTAACGCTGGAGCATGAGGCGGGGTCCCTGGT
>NW_006928728.1:5110-5684 GCF_000298275.1 Orycteropus afer afer
TTGGGCAATCTACTTCCATAGTGATACCACCTCGGAAACCCAAGGAGGGGTCACTGTGAGTCGGATCTGACTCAAGAGCAGTGGGTTTTTTTCTTTGGGTGCTTATTACTGATTAAAGTGTATGGCTCATAGTAGGAACAATAAGCAATAAATACTTGATGAATGAACAGGTTATAAGTAATTTGATGAATGAACAAGTAAAAAAATTAATTAATTGTTAACTTCCAGATCCTAGTTAAGTAGTTTGGAAGAAATTAAAACTCTTGGGGAAAAATTGTATTATTAGTGTGACTCACAGATATGAAACCATATGTCTCCACATATTGTCCATGTGAAAACTGATAACACTTTATATTATTATCGTCTTATTGTATTATGGGTAAGGCATTTGGCGGCTAACCAGAAGGTCAACATTTCAAACCCACCAGCTGTTCCTCAGGAGGAAGATTACACAACCTACTTCCATAAAGATTTACAGCCTTGGAAACCCAATGGGGGCTGCTATGAGTCAAAACTGACTTAATAGCAGTGGGCTTGGGTTTTGTTTTTATTGTATTATAATAAGTATTTATAA
>NW_006928729.1:0-875 GCF_000298275.1 Orycteropus afer afer
CAGTAGATTCCACCATGGAGTTGATTACCAGTTTCATCATGGGGAATACTACATCCAGCTGCCCAGCCACTCAACCAGGCCCAGCCAAGTTGACATACAAACATAACCATCACATAGTTCTTCTGGCAGTCCGTGGTACTTTTGTTATCTTTTGCCAACACCACAACTCAAAAGTATCGACTCTTCTTAGCTCTTCCTTTTTCATTGTCCGCATATCGTACATTGTTAATGAGTCTTCCTCCAATCGTGATGCCCCGTTCTTCATATAGTCCAGCTTCTCAGATTATTTGCTGAGCATAGAAGTTGAGTAAATATGGTGAAAGGGTACAACCCTGACTTCTTTCCTGATTTTAAACCATGCACTGTCCCCTTTTTTTTGTTCAAACAACAGCTCCAGGTCTATGTAGAGGTGCCTCATGAGCACAATCAAGTGTTCTGGAATTCCCATTCTTCTCAGTGTTATCCATAAATTGTTATGACCCATACACTTGAATGCTTTTGCAGAGTCAATAAAACACAAGTAAACATCTTTCTGGTATTCTTTGCTTTCAGCCAAGATCTCATTCCATGTCCTCTTCTGAATCCAGCTTACATTTCTTCTGTGTGACTGCTGCCCCTCGGTTGATTGCTCCAAGGGAAGTATCTCCGTAGAGTGGGTGGGTACACTGCCCTGGGTTGAGTGTTCTGCATGTAAGTCTTATTTACTGTTGGTCTGAAAGCCAGCCCTTAAGAGTGAGTTTTATCCCAGGCCCGAACTTATTCCTTTTGATGGTATCCCACATGAACCTTGGGCTTTCTTCATTTTGTTTTGATCTTTTTTCTGATTGATCCCTTTCCAAAGAAGTATTCTGGTATTTGTCTTCAATCTCATTAAT
>NW_006928729.1:1995-5708 GCF_000298275.1 Orycteropus afer afer
TCACTCAGTAAGTGGAGTTGCAGGAGGTGTGGGTGTAGTTGTGTTGTATGGGGACTGTTGCTGTCTTCCACTCCATTAGACAAAAAGAACAATTGAATAACCATCAAAAAAGTAAAAGTAAATGGACAAAAAAATACACCATGTAATCACACAGGAACACCAACCAAAAAAAGAAAAAAGGGAAAAAAGAAGAAGAAGAAGAAGGGGGGGGGGAACCCTGCAATATCTGGGGATAAGGCAATAAGAGAAAAAAGATAGAGAAGGAGAATAATGGAGAAAAAAGTGGGGGAAATGCTAAAAGGAAAACAAGGAATGGGGTTAACCATGAGAAAGAAAAAAAAAAAAAATTGCAACCTGGACAAGGAAAAGAAAAAAAGCTGAAAACTAGGACCTGGGAGGGGAGGAATAAAGAATAATAGTAAAAAGGACAAAAGTAATAATAGTAATAGTAGTTTTAAAACAGACAAAAACAAGCAAACTAAAAAACAGAAAAAGAGAAGAAAAAAAATTCGGGGGAGGGCAGGGCAAGGCACCCAGGCTCCGTCCAAGCACACAGATTGGGATGGAGTTCCTGTGGGCCCAGAAGGTGGGTGGGAGTGGTGGATGGCCACACCATCATTCACCAAGAGGGTGTGGGGTATAAGAGTAACAAGGGGAATGTCACACCTTTCCAGTCATCCAGGACCAGAATGTCCTTGGGGTCCCCGACAAGTGGAGCCTGTTCTTAAGTCCCTGGAATCCGGGAGAATGCTGTCACTTTAAATATTCAAAATGATTAAGCTGCTCTTAAACATTCAAAATGTTTAAGAGCCCTCCGTACAGACAAAAGTCCCCAGCTCAGCCTGCGGTCCTCTTCACTGCCTCTCCTTTTATTCTCCAGCCACCAGAGCAGTCCTCTGTGCAGTCCCTGGCTAGCAGTGCTGATTTTTAGGTTAATTCTTAGGTCCTACCACCACTCAGCAATATCCAAACTGTCTGTGCATCAGGATCATTGCCAGACCATCAGGATCATATGTCTCCTTGTTTGATATTTTCATGGAAATTCTTCTGTTAGTTGGAGTTTAGTTGACTTCTGTATCCTTCCCTTCAAGGCTCAGGGGTCCAGGATTATCTTCTGTATCTGTGTTAATTGGTTCCCCTTTTCTATGTTGAAAAGGGTCTGTGCAGTCTTTCTGCCTATTCCACCATCTTACCGGAACTTTGGCACTTACTCTTCTATGCCAAGAAATTTGGAAGACAGCTACCTGGCCAACTGACTGAAAGAGATCTATATTTGTACCCATTCCAAAGAAAGGCGATCCAACAGAATGTGGAAATTATTGAACAATATTATTAATATCACACACAAGTAGAATCTTGCCAAAGATAATTAAAAAACAGTTGCAGCAGTATATTGACAGGGAACTTCCAGAAATTGAGGCTGGATTCAGAAGAGGATGTGGAACAGGGATACCATTGCTGATGTCAGATGGATCTTGGTTGGAAGCAAAGAATACCAGAAAGATGTTTACTTGTGTTTTATTGACTATGAAAAAACATTCTACTGTGTGGATCATAACAAATTATGGATAACATTGAGAAGAATGAGAATTCCAAGAACACTTGAGTGTGTTCATGAGGCACCTGTACATAGACCAGGAACTGTCATTTGAATGGAACAACGGGACACTGCATGGTTAAAATCAGGAAAGAAGTGTGTCAGGGTTGTGTCCTTTCACCATACTTATTCAATCTGTATGCTGAGCAAATAATCTGAGAAGATGGACTATATGAAGAAGAAAGCGGCATCAGGATTGGAGGAAGATTCATTAACAACCTGCGATATGCAGGCAACACAACCTTGCTTGCTGAAAGTGAGGATGACTTGAAGCACTTACTGGTGAAGATTAAAGGCTACAGTCTGCAGTATGGATTACACCTCAATATAAAGAAAATAAAAATCCTCACAACTGGACCAATACGCAGCATCACAGTAAATGGAGAAAAGATTGAACTTTTCAAAGATTTCATATTATTTTGTTCCATAATCAACACCAATGGAAGCAGCAGTCAAGAAATCAGACAAAGTATTGCACTGGGAAAATCTGTTGTAAAAGACCTCTTTAAAGTCCTGAAGAGCAAAGATGTCTCTTTGAAGACTAAGATGTGCCTAACCCAAGCCATGATATTTTCAATCACCTCATATCATGTAAAAGAGTGAAGAAGAGCTGATCCTTTTGAGTTGTGGTGCTGTTGAAGAATACGGAAAGTACCATGAACTACTAGAAGAATGAACAAATTTGTCCTGGAAGAAGTGCAGCTGGAATGCTCCTTGGAAGCAAGAATGACCAGACTTCATCTCACCTACTTTGGTCATGTTGTCAGATGGGACCATTTCTGGAGTTCTGGTTAGATGGCAGAATAGGCAGAAACACTGCCCAGACCCTCTTCAACGAAGAAAAAGGGCACCAATTAACACAGATACAGAAGATAATCCTGGAGCCCTAAACTTTGAAGGGAAGGATATAGATGTGAAATAAACTCCAACTAGTAGAAGAATTTGCATGAAAACATCAAAAAAGGACACATACAGAGCTGCAGTCCAGCAGTGATCCTGATGGCACAGACAGCTTGGATATTGCCAAGTGTTGTTGTTGTTATGTGCCATGGAATCAGACTTGATTCATAGCGACCCCAACTTGGGTCTCCAAGGCAATATCATTAGGGAAGTAGATTGCCCATCCTTCCTTTCAAGGAGTGGCTGGTGGGTTTGAAGCGCCAGGCTTCTGGTTAGCAGTCAAGTGCCTTAGGCACCACACTACCAGAGCCGAGTGGTGTTAGGGCCTAAGAATTAACCTAAAAATCAGACCATCACAGTCCACACAAAGAAACAAGATAAAGTGATAGAAACATGGGAGCAGGGATACAGGGGCTGCATGGAGTACTGCTCTGGTGGCTGGTGAATAAAAGGGGAAGCAGCACAGAGGAAGGTGGGCTGACCTGTGGACTTCTGCCTGTCCAAAAGCCACAGCCATTTTGAATGCTTACAAGCGGTTCCACCATCTTAGATATTTAAAGCTTTCTCGAAGTTTCCAGGGACTTAAGAATAAGCTTCACCTGCCAGGAACCACAAGAACATTCTGGATGCCAATGACTGGAAAGGTGTGGAATTCCCCTTGTTACTCTTGTACCCCACATCCTCTTGGTGAATGGAGGTGCAGCCATCCCTCACTCCCCCCCCCCCATCTTCTGGGCAGGAGGAATTCCATCCCAGTCTGTGTGCTTGGATGGAGCCTGGGTGCCCTACCCTACCCAGATTTTTTTTTTTAGTTTGTTAGTTTTTGTCTGTTTTAAAATTATTATTTTTATTATTGTCATTTTTATTATTATTCTTTATTCTTCCCTTTCCAGGTTCTAGTTTTCAGCTTTTTCTTTCCTCCCTGTTCCTGGTTCCAATTTTTTCTTTCTCATGGTTAACCCCATTCCTTGTTTTTCTTTTTACATTTTTCCCATTTTTTTTCTTCATTATTCTCCTAGTACACCTTTTTTCTCTTATTGCCCTCTCCCCAAATATTGAGGTTCTTTTTCCTTTTTTTGGTGATTGTTCCTGTGTGTTTATGTGGTGTGTTTTTTGGCCACTTGCTTTTACCTTTTTGATGGTTTTTTTTTTTTAGGATTTGGGTGAAGATTTACAGAGTAAATTCACTTTTCATACAGCAGTTCACATATACTTT
>NW_006928730.1:0-2551 GCF_000298275.1 Orycteropus afer afer
CTCTGTAAATCTTCACCCAAATCCTAAAAAAAAAAAAAGTGTCTACAAAAAAATAAAAAAAGAAAGATGTCCATCTATATTGTATTTGCTATGCAAAAGTATTTGATGGTGTGGATCATTACAAATTATGGATAACATTGAGAAAAATGGGAATTCTGGAACATTTAATTGTGCTCCTGAGGGACTTGTACATAGACCAGGAAGCTGTTTTTCAAACAACAAGGGAATAGTGCAAGAAGGGAGTGAGTCAAAGTAATATCCTTTCACCATACTTATTCAATCTGTATACTAAGCAAATAATCTGAAAAGTTGGCTTCTATGAAGAATAATGTGGCATCAGCATTTTAAGAAGACTCATTAACAGCTTTTGATATGGAGACAACAGAACCTTGTTTGCTAAAGGTAGAGATGACTTGAAGTACTTGATGAAAATTAAAGACTGCAGTTTGCAGCATGGATTACACCTCAACATAAAGAAAACAAAAACCCTCACAACTGGAACAATAACCAGCATCACAATAAATGGAGAAAAGTTTGGAGATGTCAATATTTTCATATTATTTGGATCCATAATTAACACCCATGGAAGCAAGCAGCAGTCAAGAAATCAGACTTAGTATTGCACTGGGCAAATATTTTGCAAATAATCTCTTTAAAACGGTGAAGACCAAAGATGTCACTTTGAAGATCAAGGTGAGTTCAATCCAAGCCATGGTGTTTTCAAACACTTATAAGCATGTGAAAGCTGGAAAATGAATAAGGAAGATCAATGAAGAGTTGCTGCTTTTGAATTGTGGTTTTGCTGAAGAATACTGAAAATACCATGGACTGTCAGAAGAACAAACAAATTCATCCTGAAAGAAGAGCTAGAATGCTCCTTGGAAGCTATAATAGCAAACTTCATCTTACCTACTTTGCTCATGATGTCAGAAGGGACTATTCCCTGCAAAAGGATATCATGCTTAGTAAAACAGAAGGTCAGCCAAAAAGGGGAAGATCCTCAATGAGATAGATTGACATGGTGGCTGCAACAATGGGTTCAAGTACAATAAAGATTTTGAGGATGGCCCACGACCAGGCAGTATTTTGTTCTGTTGTTCATATGGTTTCTATGAGTTGGCACTGACTAGATGGCACCTCACCACAATAATAGCAACAACACACTATGTTCCCATACTTTCTTGGTTATTGTAAGTCTATGTAACACACACAAATGCATACATGCAGTTCTCTTTTCATTGTGTAGAAATCACTATTACTTATTATATTTTAAAATGCATTTTTTTTCTCCAGAAACCAGTTGGATGTTCTTTTTTTTTTAATGAAAAAAATAACATTAACATAAGCAGGCAGGAAGCAGCAGCCATGGTAGATGGTTGGAACAGTTAAGACAGAGAGTTCACAAGCATGTAGTGGGAAGGCCAGAAAGTGAGTGGAGCTGTTTAGAACAGCTAAGGGAGATGAACTTGTCTGTCAGTTTTTCATACTGTGGTGGCTTCCATGTTGCTGTGAGGCTGGAGGCTGTGCCACCTGTGTTTCAAATGCCAGCAGGGTTGCCCATGGTGGATGGGTTTCTGCAGAGCTTCCAGACTGAGACAGACTTGGAAGAAGGAAAAGACCATCCACTTCTCAAAGAATAGGCCAGTGAAAACCTTATGAATAGCAGTGAAACATTGTCTGATATATTTCTGGACAGCTTTACAAAAATTCCAGAAACATTGTCTGATACAGTGCCGAAAGGTGAGCCCCTCAGGTCAGAAGGCACTCAAGAGACGACTGGAAAAGAGCTGCTTCATAAGAGTAGAGCGGACTTAATGACATGAATAAAGTAAAGCTGCAGGACTTCCATTTGCTGATGTGGTACAACTCAAATTGAGGAAAAACAGCTGCAAACATACATTAGTAATCAGAACATGGAAAATGCAAAGTGTGAATCTAGGAAAATTGGAAGTTGTAAAAAATAAGAAATAGAACACATAAAGATAGTGAACTGAAATGGACCAGTTTTGGCCATTTTGAATCAGACAACCATATGAACTACTATCATTCCAAATTGAAGAGAAATGATGTGGCATTCATTGTCACAAAGATTGTTTCAAGATCTGTCCTGGAATACAATGCTGTCAGAGATAGGATAATATCCATATGCCTACAAGGAAAACCATTTAATACTACTATAATTCAAATTTACACACCAACTGTCAAAGTGAAAGATGAAAAAATTAAAGATTTTTACCAACCTCTGCAATCTGAAATTGACCAAATATGCAATCAAGATGTAGTGATTATCACTGGTGATTGGAATGCAAAAGTTAGAAACAAAGAAAAATCACCAGTCATTGGAAAATTTGGCATTGGTAACAAAATGATGCTAGAGATCACATGATAGAATTTTGCAAGACCAATGACTTAATCATTGCAAATACCTTTTTTTGAACAACACAAAGTGTGGTTATACACATAGCCTTTGCCAGATGGAGTACACAGGAGTCAGACTGACTACATCTCTGGCAAGAAATGATGGAAAAGCTCAATATTTTCAGGCAAAACA
>NW_006928730.1:3456-4677 GCF_000298275.1 Orycteropus afer afer
AGAATGTGGAAATTATTGAGCAATATCATTAATATCAAATGCAAGTAAAATCTTACTGAAGATAATTCAAAAATGGTTGCAGCAGTATATTGACAGAGAATTTGCAGAAATGCAAGCTGGACTCAGAAGGGGACATGGAATGAGGGATATCATTTCTGATGTCAGATGGAGCTTGGCTGAAAGCAAAGAATATCAGAAAGATGTTCACTTGTGTTTTATTGACTGTGCAAATGCATTCAATTGTGTGGATCATAACAAATTATGGATAACATTGATATGAATGGGAATTACAGAACACTTAGTTGTACTCATGAGGAACCTGTACAAAGACTAGGAGACGGTCATGAACAGAACAAGAGGACACTGCATGGTTCAAAATTAAGAAGGTAGTACTTCAGAGTTGTATCCTTTCACCATACTTATTCAATCTGTATGCTGAACAAATAATCTGAGATGCTGAACTATATGAAGAACATGGTATCAGGATTGGAGGAAAACTCACTAACAACCTCTGACACACTGATGACACAACTGTGCTTGATGAAAGTGAGGATGACTTGAAACACTTACTGATGAAGATTAAAGAATACAGTCTTCAGTATGGATTACACATCAGTATAAAGAAAACAAAAATCTGTGCAATTGGACCAACAAGCAGCATCACAATAAATGGAAAAAAGATTGACATTGTCAAAGATTTCATACTACTTAGTTCTACAATCAACAACAATGGAAGCAGCAGTCAAGATATTAGACAATGTATAGCATTGGGCAAATCTGTTGCAAAAGATCTCTTTCAAATTCTGAAGAGCAGAGATGTCTCCTCGAAGATGAAGGTGCACCTGACACAAGCCATGGTATTTTCAATTGCCTTATATGCATGTGAGAGCTGGACAATGAACAAGGAAGACTGAAGAAGAATTGATGCTTTTGAGCTGTGTTTGTAAAGAATGCTTAAAGTACCATGGACTGCTAAAAGAACTAACAAATCTGTCCTGGAAGAAGTGCAGCCAGAATGCTTCTTGGAATTGAGAATGGTAAGAATTTGCTCATCTACTTTGGTCATGTTGTCAGAAGGGACAATTCTCTGGAGAAGGATATTGTTCTGGTTACCTAGTGCTGCTATGAAAAGAATATACCACAAATGGGATGGCTTAAACAAACAGCAGTTTATTCTTACAATTTGGAGGCTTTAAGTCCAAGTTCAAAGTGCCAAGCTCT
>NW_006928730.1:5942-7175 GCF_000298275.1 Orycteropus afer afer
CAAGCTCTAGGGGCTGGGTGAAAGCCCTTCAGCCTTGGGCTTCAGCTCTGCCTCCAGGTCCAAGCCCCTCAGCTTTGGTTTGCAGCTCTGACTCCAGCTCCCAGCCCACTGAAGCTACAGGCTTTTCTTCACTCAAACAGCTGATGGCTGCTGAGGCTGCCAAGCCCAAAGTTGACAAGTAAAAAGACACAGTCTCAATGTTACCAAACCACATGGTAGGCCATTAATTTAAGTCCATTGTAAGACCCAAAGTCCGCAGAGAATGACAGGCTGCTGAACAATGACATGGCTACACACAGGGTCCAAGCATGCCATAAGCTAAAGACCATCCCAAAGCTGCTTCTTATATATGGGAAGCAGACCACATATCCAAAGCAGCTACTCAGTTGCTTGTGGTAGATCCCACCATGGAATTGATTGCTGGTCTCATCATGGGGAAGAACTACCACCAGCTGTCCAGCCATTCAACCAGGCCCAGCCAAGTTGACACACAAATATAACTACTACAGATATCATGCTTGGTAAAGTAAAGGGTTAACAAAAAAGGGGGAGGTCCTCACCAAGGTGGGTTGACACAGTGGCTGCAACAATGGGCTCAGGTATAGCAAGGATCATGGGGCTGGCACAGGATGGGGCACTATTTTGTTCTGCTGTACATGGGTCACTATGAGTCAGAGAGGACTTGACGGCACCTAACTACAAGTTTTTTAACATCTTACAAAAGTCCTATTTGTGTTATCCGGAATACATCACTAAAGCACTGTATTAAAAAGTAAATTGGGTTGAGATCAATTTCACTCTGAGGGTTTGTTTGCATAAATGTATTTAAAAAAAAAAAATTCCTGGGCTTGAGGGTTTTGTAATTCTAAAGCTCCATCCAAATGCATTTTTTATTTAATGCAGCTAAGAATACCAGTGTCAGATGCAAGGCTCTAATGACTGAGGAAATTAATGACAGCTTATAGCAAAGAAGAAGATGTAGAAACAGATTCTAAAAAATTCAAAAAGGAAAACCAAGAGTAAGAAAATAAGGAGAAAACAAAGAACTCAAAAGAGAAAATAACTAATCTTTATGTCTTATAGTTAAAAAAAAATGATTTTTACCTGTACTGAAAATAAAACATATGTATAAAAGTGCATAATATATACTTTCAGGGGCAAGATGGCGGACTAGGCAGAAGGATTGCACAGACCCTCTTCAACAAAGAAAAGGGAAACCAATTAACACAGACA
>NW_006928731.1:0-640 GCF_000298275.1 Orycteropus afer afer
ATTGGATAAGAAAACAAAAGCCATCAATATGCTGTCTACAAGAGACACACCTTAGAGACAAAGACAAAAATAGACTAAAAAGTAAAAGTTGGAAAAAGATATATCAAGTAAATGGCAATGGCAACCATAAAAGAGCAGGATTGGGAATATTAATTTCTGATCAAATTGACTTAAGACAAAAATCACCATACGAGATAAGGAAGGACAATATACAATGACTAAAGGATCAATTGAACATGAAGATATAACCATAATAAATATCCATTGACTCAATGAAAGAGCTGCAAAATACATAAATCAGACTGAAAAAAAAAGAGTTGAGAAGTCAAATAGATAACTCCACAGTCATAGTAGAAAACTTTAATATACCTGTTTCAATGGATGGTAGAACAACTGGAAAGAAACTCAACAAAGATGCAGAAGAGCTGTGTTAGACTGGGTTCTCTAGAGAAACAAAACCAGTAATGCTTACATATAGAGAGAGAGAGAAAAAAAAAATCTTAGGAAAATGGCTCACACACTTATAGAATCTGGTGGGTCCAAAGTTCTTGGATCAAACGTCAAGCTGGAGGCTTTTCCCAACTCACACAGCTGCAGGGACTGAGGAGCTCAAGGTTGGCAGGCAGTGTACTGGCTGTTG
>NW_006928731.1:3351-3931 GCF_000298275.1 Orycteropus afer afer
AAATCCATTAAATGGGGAAGAGAATGTTTGTTTAACAAATGGTGTGGCAAAACTGGATATCCATTTGTAGAAATATGAAACAAGATCTATACCTCACACCACACACAAAAACTACCTCCAGATGGATCAAAGACTTAAATGTGAAACCTAAAACTATAAAGTTCCTCAAGGAAACACTAGGGGCAAATTTAAGGCCCTTAATACATGGAATAGGAGCTCTGGTCGCATAGTGTTTAAGGCGCTTGACTGCTAACCAGAAGGCTGGCAGTTCAAACCCACCAGCCACTCCTCAGAAGGAAGGTTGAGCAATCCTACTTCCATAGTGATACCGCCTCGGAAATCCAAGGAGGGGTCACTATGAGTCAGGGCCGACTCGATGGCATATAACAACAACAACAATACATGGAATAAATAGACTATGAAACATAACCCAAAATACACAAACATTAGAAGAGAAACTAGATGAATGGAACCTTCTAAAAATTAAATTTGTATGTGCCTCCAAAGACTTCTCCAAAAGAGTCAAAAGAGAACCTACTGATTGGGAAAAAATATTTGGTAATGACATATCTGACAGGGG
>NW_006928731.1:4906-5451 GCF_000298275.1 Orycteropus afer afer
GGAGGTACAGACCACAAAGATGAAACCTTTTGCACGTACAGTACTGCATTGTCAGGGAAGGCAAACATGGGTTTACTGGTGGATAGATGGGTGGACAGGCTGAACTATTAGCTATTGCCTATGAAGCAGGGGTTATACCCAAAATCATGTATAGGGTTGGCAGACAATGGTCCTATAAGCGTATTTGTATGATCTGAATTCCCAGGTGTATAGTAGAGCTGACAAGGGGCAAGGTTGTAGTCACTTCTTGGTCAGAGCCAGCTACCCAGAGGGATCAAGTAGTTGAATCCGTGGGCTTAGGGCCAAAGTAGCAGGGGACATCAAGCTCCATTGGCATAACATACTACATAAAACATTGTTCCACCTCTTCCTTTGGGGAGCAGCGACTAGGATTTTAAAAGTTTGCAAGCTGCCATCTAGGTGCTACGATGAGTCTCTCCTCATCCAGAACAAAGAAGAATGAAGAAAACCAAAAATTCATGAAAACAATTAGTCCTAGCAACTGGTACACCATCCAATGTGCAGCCTATATGACTATGAGACCA
>NW_006928732.1:0-5690 GCF_000298275.1 Orycteropus afer afer
TATCTTCTGTGTCTGTGTTAACTGGTTTCCCTTTTCTTTGTTGAAGAGGGTCTGTGCAATCCTTCTGCCTAGTCCGCCATCTTGCCCCGCCTCTCTGATTTTCTCAGTGGTTTTGTTTTTCTTTTCTTGTTCTGGAATTCCAGTGACACATAGATTATTTCTTTTGATGGTATCCCACATGAACCTTAGGCTTTCTTCATTTTGTATTGATTTTTTTTCTTATTGATCCCTTTCCAAAGAAGTATTCAGATTCTTCAATCTCATTAATTCTGTCTTGCATTGCATCAATTCTACCCCTTTGCCCTTCCAATGTGTTATCTATTTCTAACAATTTAGTAATAATCTTCTGGATTTCTATTTGTAGACTTACAATCATTTCTAATTTTTCATTTAATTTGTCATTTTGTTCTTGTATTTTCTTCCAAAATTCTTCTAAGTTTTTTTCTGTATTTTCTTTGATCTTTCTCTCAATCCTTTGAAGATACTTAAATATAATTCTTTTGAATTCTTTATCAGAGAGTTTCAATGCTACTTTTTCCTCAGGGATGTGTTCTGGGTCTGTATCCTGTTCCCTTGTTTCTACCACTTTATCCTGCTTCTTTGTGTGGACTATGATGGTCTGTTGTCTCCGAGGCATCGTGATTGTATTAAGATCTCTTTTATTTGTTTGTGAATAGCAGCCAAGGGTGATTCAGGCTCTTCTTGGTGGTTTTTTTATCATTGGCCCATTGGTGGAGAAGGAGATGCTGGCTCTTGCTCAGTAAGTGATGTTGCAGGAGTTGTGAGTGTACTTATATCTTATGGGGACTATTGCTGTCTCCCACTTGTTTAGACAAAAATTACCATTGAATAACCATTAAAAAACTAAAAGCACATAGACAAAAAATACGCCATGTAATCACACAGGAGCAGTAACCCAAAAAAGAAAAAGGGGAGAAAAGAAGAAGAGAACCTGCAATATCTGGGGATAGGGCACTAAGAGAAAAAAGGTAGAGAAGGAGAGTAATGAAGAAAAAAATAGGAAAAGTGAAAAAAAAAAGAAGGAATGGGATTAACGATGAGAAAAAGAAGGGAATAAAGAGAAAAATATAAATTTTTAACCAGGAACTGGGAAAAGAAAAAAAAAAAGGTGTAAACTAGGACCTGGGAGGGGAAGAATAGTAAAAAGGATGAAAGTATTAATAATAATATTAGTTGTAAAATACACAAATACAAGCAAGCTAAACACCAGGGAAAAAAAAGAGAAAAAGAAGAAAAAATAAAAATTAAAAAAAAAAAAAAATCAGCGGAGGACAGGGCAGGGCACCCAGGCTTCGTCTGAGCACACAGACTGGGATGGAGTTCCTGCGGGCCCAGAAGATGGGTGGGAGTGGGGGGTGGCCGCACCCCCATTCACCAAGTGGTTGTGCAGTATAAGAGTAACAAGAGGCATGTTGCACCTTTTCAGTCATGCAGGTCCGGAGAGTTCTTGGGGTTACTGGAAAGCACAACCTCTTCTTAAGCCCCTGGAATCTGGTAAAGTGTTGTTTCTTTAGGTTATCTCTAGATGCTGGTTACACATTGATTTGTTTTGTCTTGGTTTTATGGTTAAATATTTTGAAAAGGTGTAGCTGGTGTATTTTATTTTATTATTGATTCAGGTATGCTGTTTTCTTTGTGATGGTGGAATCACAGTGTGTCATGTGGATAAGTGTTTCTGTTTGTCATAAAGAGGGTTTAGAATTCGAAGTGGGAGGTTTTATGGTAATTGGCTGAATATGATTTCTTCTATGAAATGAGTGAATTTATTGTTGGAGAAGGTGGGAGCAGAAGAAGGAGAGCTTGGTGTTGCTAGGGTCGGTTTCTAGGGCTTTGCACAGGCTGTTATTGATGACGTAGTTATTTACAAGACTGCGACTCAATCTCAGGAAAGATTCCTGTTGTTAAGGAGTTGCTACTTTCCAACAGGCTCAGGCACACTCAAAGACCCTGCTTCTGAGGCCCCTCGACACCAGGAAGCCAATCCAAGGCAAATTCCTGGGACTGCACTCAGCTGTGACTTACACTCTCTCCTCACCCCATCTGCCTGCAGCGCTTGCACAATCCTGCCAGACTGCTAATGGCTCTGGAGTTTGTCTGTGATACCGCCCATCTGCAGCACCAATGATGCATGTGATTTCAGCTGTGCTGCAGTCGGGGGAGTACCCACTAGTAAACTGTGGTCACAATATCACTGACAAAGATAAGCATAATGTCTCCCAGGCTGACCCAAGCCCACTTGGTGACCTGCTGAGAGAGGAGAGAGCTCACCCTCCTGGAGCACCAGTGAGCTCTCCGCTTGGGTTTCAGTGGTGCTGCGCATACTCATTTGGACCCAGCTGAAGGTAGATTCTTGGGGTGATTGCTGGGATGTTGGTGTGGTTGCTGGTATGCTGATATTGGGTGTCTTCTTTCTTGGCTCATGGGGATCTCAGGTGGCTGCCCTCGCCTGCCAGTGACTGCCCCAGGGAAATTTCCAATGGCCTCTCTCAGCTGCCCGTCTCTCCTCCACCAGGTAGATCCTTCTTAAGTAATCTCCCTGTGCCTTTCCTCTAATTCTGCTCTTCTGTGTTTGGTGCACTCTGATTCAGTGAGCTGTTCAGAGCTTCAAAATCCCTAATTCAAACTGCTGTACCTAGTTTTTCAAGCACTTAGATGTTAGAGGGAAATAGCATGGTACTTAATGAAAAGATTCCATTTTCAGTCTCCCACCACTTGCTTTTTTCTTCTTTTTTTAATCTTTCCTATCTCCTTGCCTTAGTAGTAGTAGTAGTAGTAGTAGTAGTAGTAGTAGTAGTCTGGTTGAGTAAGTGCCTCAGTCCCAACCAACTCCACATTCAGTAGTACACCCTTGACCCTCCATATTCAGTGTTTCATGCTCCCACAGAACAAGTGCTGCATTTATGCCACACTGTATTTGGCAACTATCACTTGTGCCAGTACTGTGCTGCATTTTGTTTACTTTTTCTTATTTTTCTGGTGTTTCTTTTCCCTTTTTCCTCTTTTTCTTTATTCTTAGGTTTTCTCTCTTCCACAATCACCCTTGTTTTTATATTTTCCTCTCCCCCTCCCCATTTCCTTTTCTTTGTCCTGCAGATGGGAGACAGTGGCACTACCCAGACATAATCATTCATACTGGCTGCCCCACCCACTGGGAAAATAGCAAAGGTTGCTCCAATGATCTTAGATCATAGGCATAAAGTTGCCAACACCCATCCAGTCTGTCCTCAGCTTCTTTGCATGATCATTAAACAGACACTCATGTCCACACACACACCCACTACCAGATCCACCTGGAGACAGGTAGTGAACACCCCAGGGCTACCAAACTAGCAAACAGAGTAACATAGCCATGCTGTTGCCTGGATATATTTAAAAAGAAAGAAAGAAAAATCAGGGTGAAGCCAACCAACATACATTCAACAAATTAATACAAGAACACTACAATGTCTTGGAGGCAACAGACAACTTCAAGACACACACACATGCACAGATAAAAGGATAAGATGGCTGAAATAAGTGACCAAAATACATGGCCAGAAAGTCTTCTGGAGGAAGATATGTTACTGAAACTACCTGGTAAATAATTCAAAAGAATTATATCTAGGAATCTTCAATGGATGGAAGGAAAGTATGAGGAAACCACAGGCAAGATCAAGGAAAACAAAGACAAAACTCTAAAATTCAATAAAGCAACAAAAGAACAGATTAGCAAAATAAATGGAAAATTGAAAACCATACAAAAACAACAGAAATACAGGAGACTAATACTAAAATTTCAGAAATAGATAAATTATTGGAAGGACAATTAACTGAATGAGAGGAAGACAGGAATAGCAAAATTTAAGACAAATCTCTTAACGTTAATCTGTTAGGGGAGCTCTTTTGGTTACCTAGTGCTGCTATGACAGAAATATACCACAAATGGGATATCTTCACAAAAAAGAGCTTATTCCTTTAAATTTTGGAGGTTAGAAGTCCAAGTTCAAAGTGCCAGGCTCCAGGGGCTGGGTGAAAGCCCCTCGACTTTGGCCTTCAGTTTTGCCTCCTGCTCCCAGCCCACTGAAACTAGAGGATTTTCTTAATGCAGGCAACTGTTGGCTGCTAAGGTTGACAAACCCAAGGTCATCAAGTGAAAGGGCATATTTCTGATGTTACCAAACAACACAGCAGGTCATTGATTCAAGTCCATTGAAAGTCCCGAGATTGGCAGAGCATGGCAGACTGCTATAAAATGACTCAGCTACATGCAGCGTTCAAATGTGCCATAAGTTGGACACCTTCCTCAAAGTTGCTTCTTATATACTGAAAGCAGACCACATCCCTAAAGTAGCTATTCAGGTGCTCCAAAATATTCCTCCATGGCGCTAATTACCAATCTCACCATGGAGAATAACTACACTCATCTTCCCAGCCACTTAACCAAGCCCAGCCAAATTGGCATACAACCTTAACTAACACAGCAACATTCAGAAAAAAGAACAACAAAAAAAATGTATATATATGAAGAAAGCTTAAGAATGACGTGCAACACCATCAAGAGGAATTACCTACATGTGCTTGGAATTCCAGAACAGCAAGACACAAATAAATAAAGCACTGAAAAAATTGTCAAGTATTTGTTGGAAGAACACTACCCTAATATTATGAAAGATGAGAAGATACATATTCAAGAATTTCAACAAACAGACCCCAAAGAAAATCACCAAGACACAACGTAATCAAACTTTCCAAAACCAAACACAAAGAATCCTGAAAGCACCTTGGAACAAACGAAAATTTACCTACAAAAGAGAAACAATAAGACTAATCTCTGATTTCTCAGCAGAAACCATGCAATGACATGAGATATATAAAACATTGAAAGAAAAAAAAAAATGCCAACCAAAAATTATAAGCCAGCAAAATTGTCCCTCAAATATGAGGGTAAAATTAGGACATTCCCAAATAAACAAATTTAAGGAAATTTATTAAAACCAGACCAATCTTACAAGAGATGCTAAAGAAAGTGCTTTGGACAAAGGACAAAGGACCAATAAAGGTAGACAATAACCAGAGAATAAAACACATGACAACATCACCTGGAAATCAAACCAGATATGTTGTTGTTAGGTGCTGTCATGTAGACTCCAACTTATAGGGACCCTATGTACAACAGAACAAAACACTGCCAGGTCATGCACCATCACAATCCTTTCTATACCTAAGCCCATCATTTTAGCAACTGTATCAATCCATCTTGTTGAGGGTTTTTCCCTTTTTTGCTGACCCTCTACTTTACCAACCATCATATCCTTCTCCAGGGAATGATACCTTCTGACAACATGACCAAAGTAGGTGAATTGAATATTGACCATTCTTGCTTCCAAGGGGAATTCTGTCTGCACTTTTACCAGGACTGAATTGTTCCTTCTTCTGGCAGTTATGGTATTTTCAGTATTCCTTGCCAACACCACAATTCAAAGGTGTCAACTCTTTTGTGGTCTTCCTTATTAATTGTTCAGCTTCAATGTGCATATGAGGCAATTGAAAATAACATGTCTTGGTTTAGCTGCACTTTGGTCTTCAAAGTGACATCACTGCTTCTTAAAACTTTAAGGAGAGGCGGGGCAAGATGGCGGACTAGGCAGAAGGATTGCACAGACCCTCTTCAACAAAGAAAAGGGAAACCA
>NW_006928733.1:0-5704 GCF_000298275.1 Orycteropus afer afer
CAAGATTATCTTTTGTGTCTGTGTTAATTGGTTTCCCTTTTCTTTGTTGAAGAGGGTCTGTGCAATCCTTCTGCCTAGTCCGCCATCTTGCCCCGCCTCTCCCAGTTTTAATATTCTTTACGGAAGTAGATTGCCCCATCTGCCTTCCGTGGAGCAGGTGGTGGGCTTGAACCCCTTACTTTCTGGTCTGCAGTCAAAATGCCTTATCCACTATGCCACCAGAGTTCTTTGGAATGGTTAAACAAGATATGATATACAGGTATACCCTGGAGATATTATGGGTTTTGTTCCAGACACAATAAAGCGAGTCACACAAATTTTTTTGGTTTCCCAGTACATATAAAAGTTACATTTACACTATACTGGTGGTGCAGTGCCTCAGGCATTTGACTGCTAACCAGAAGGTTGGCGGTTCAAACCCACCAGCCACTCCATGGGAGGAAGATGGGGCAATCTACCTCCATAAAGATTTACCACCTTGGAAACCCAGTGGGGGTCACTATGAGTCAGAATCAACTCGACGGCAGTGAGTTTGGTTTTGTAGTCCATTAAAGGAACTCTGATGGCACAGTAATTAAGGCATTTGGCTGCTAACCAAAGGTTGGTGGTTTGAACCCACCACATGCTCAATGGAAGAAAGATGAGGCAGTCTCCTTCTGTGAAGATTTATAGCCTTAGAAACCTAATGGGGGTTGCTGTGAGTCAGAATCAACTGGATGGCAGTGAGCTTTTTTTTTTTTTTTTTGTCATCCATTAATATGCAATAGCATCATGAAAAAATTTGAAATACTGTGAGAATTACCAGATGTGACACACAGACATGAAGTGAGCACATGCATGTGCTGTTGGAAAAATGGCATCAAAAGACTTACTGGACTCAGGGATGCTACAGCACTTCACTTTGTAAAAAATGCGGTATCTACAAAGCTCATTACCTGTATCCACACAGTGGAGTGCTATCCAACTACTAAAAAGAATGTTGAAGGTACATTAAGTGGAAGGGAAAAAAAGCAAATTGATAAACAGTACATTTAAAATTCCATTTTTATTAGAAAATTACTCAGGAGAAACAAGCAAATGCTTTCGAGAAGAGAATCAGTTTTGGAAGAATATATACCCAAAAAACTGTTGGTGGCTTTTGAAGGATAATACTATAAAGGATGTTAATATATATTGATGATATTTATGTTTTGTATGATGGACTTGTATTTTATAATTCAGAAAAAAAATAAGAGATAAAGCTGCTTGGCTTAGAATAATCTGATGAGGTTGGTTGCCTCCTCAGTTTGCCATCCATCAGGCTACTATCTCTGACTCTACATTTTAATTTATTTTCTGGGAATTTTTGTGAGAGTAGGTCCAAGTAAATGAAAAATTAAATTCTTTGTGTGTTTTCTTTCTTTTTTGTTTGTTTGCGCTTTCAGAAGATGTGACAAGCATAAGATGACAAGGATTCCAAACTGAAATGTTTTAATGGTTAATGTTACTTTCACTTAGATAGTTTTTTATTGTTACTCCTGCTGTTATGTAAGGAGCTCTGGTGGCATAGTGCCTAAGGCATTTGACTACTAACCAGAAGTTTGGCAGTTCAAACCCACCAGCCACTTTGCAGAAGGAAGACGGGGCAATTTACTTCCATAAAGATTTATTGCCTCTGGAATCCAATGGGGGGGGGGTGTCGCTATGAGTTGGAATGGACTCAATGGCAGTTAATTTTTTTTTCTTCCTGCTAGTGAAAAAAATCCTTATCAGAAAACTATCCAGAGAGAGGGAGGGGAAGAGAGACTCAATTTATTTAATTCGGTTGCAGCAAGATTAGTGGTTTGTTATACCCGAGAGATGTTTTACAGTAGACTTTTTTTTAATAACATGTAAGATTTCCCTTAAGAGACTGACTAAAATGCAGATTAGTAAAGCAATGAAAACCTAACTATAAATGCTGTTTGACTTCAGTTATGAAATACGACTTATATTGCAGTCTTCCTGCATAAATGACATCTCAGCACCCTGCATTGTGACTGAATACGGACCAGTATTTTCCTGCATTGTCTGTTAACTTCTTGATCTGACCAAATTTCATTTTCCATTCACATCCTCACATTAGGGTTTCTACTGTAGATAACATATGTACTTTTCTAAATGATTCATTTAATACTGTTTTATATAACAATCTCTTGTGGTTGTTGTTTTACCCTCTTTGAATTTCTTAACAGAAGTCCCGCAGGGGATTTGGGAGCCAAAAAGAAAAAGAAGAAACAAAAGAGAAAAAAGGAAAAACCAAATTCCGGAGGGACCAAGTCAGATTCTGCATCTGATTCCCAGGAGATTAAAATTCAGCAGCCTTCAAAAGTGAGAGCCCTGTTTTATTTTAACCTCTGTGGTTTCTCATGCATGTGAGCGTGGGTTAATGTGGCTTAACACTCGGTTGACTCAGATGTGCAGTTAGGGTTTTTATTGTAACTGTGTGTTGAATGGCACTAGTAAGCAGAGGGTATATACAGACTTCTGAAAACTGCCTTTCGCACCCACGTAACTAGTAGGTACTTACTGTGCTTTTGTGTGTGTGTCAATACCGCTTGTGTTTCTCCTCTTTCTCAGTGAATTAGTATTTAGATCATACCCATAGAAGAAAGTTTCTTTGTGAACGTATTAGGTTTTTTTTTTTTTCTTTTCTTTAAGTTACACTTAATATTTGATGACTTTTAGTTCAGAAGATATTCATATTTTAATTTCTCTGGGTGTCTGTCTAATTACTTGAGTAACACAATACCATCTGGCAGCAGATTTCAGCGGGAACAGCCACGGGTAAGTCTCACAATGACTTTGAGTCAGGCCAGTCTTAAGTGGGCATTCTTAAATATATTGCCAAGGGTGGGACATATATCCTCACATTCCCCCGAAGAACCACCTGCTTGAGGCCAAAGAAGCAGTTGTCCAGCTGGGCTCTGTGTTGGCAGATTGCCGGCAGGCAGAGGGTTGGTTGTGTCCCATGGGCATCTGGTAGTACAGACGGCAGCCACCCGCTTTTTGGATCTGATCCCCAGGCACGTTGGCCGAGAACCCAGTCCTTGTGTGCTGGGAAGCACAAAGCCCTCTTGATGCAAGAAGCACAAGTGTGAGAAGCAGTAGAATCACAAGTACAACAAAATAGAGATTGTTTTGATAATTGATTGTAACTCAAACTAAGTTATCCCAGTAGTTTGTGGTATACTGGAAAAGGGCCCAGGAGGTGGAAGGAAGCCTTGGGTTTAGTCCTGGCTCGCTTACTCAAAACCTTTGTGTCTTTGGGCAAATCACTGACCCTTGTTAAGCCCATTTCCTTATTTGTAAAATGAGGATGATACCCTGTCCCAACTCACAGGGCTGTTAGGAAGTTGAAATGAGGTGATTTTTATGAAAGGATTTTTTGTATTATAAAGCACTGTGTACAGACCCCGGGTGGTTGCAGTGGCTAAGAGCTTAGCTGCTAAGCACAAGGTCAGCAGTTTGAACCCACCAGTGCTCCATAGGAGAAAGATACAGCAGTCTGCTTCTGTAAAGATTTGTAGCCTTGGAAACTCTGTGAGGCAGTTAGTTCTACTCTTTCCAATAGAGTCACTATGAGTTGGCATCAACTCAATGTCAGTGGGCTTAAAGCACTATGTATATGACAGTTGTTGCCATTATGCAAGTTTTGTGGGGTTTTAAAGTTTTTCTCTCATATGAGGCTTATATTGTATCTCATGAGGTGAATCTTGCAGGTGGTTTTCTCTACCTCTGGAGTCTCTGAGAAATGAAATAACATACCCCAGTTTTTCACTGACTGACTTTGAGGGATAAGGAGAAAATGGAGCCTTCTTCCTTAGCTACTCAATTTGGTTTTCATGTAATGAGTATTCTACCCACTGGACATAATTTCCATGGTAACTTGTAATAAGAATGTCACCATAAGCTTGCAAAATATTGCTCTTATTTCTGAACCTTGCTTTGTCAGATAAATGTGGTGTTAGCTCATATGCAGTTGCAGACATCTCTTTATTGATTCTTCCATCCCTGTCAGCTTCTACCTAGCCCCTGGACCCCTGGTGATTTTGACCCTTCCCCTACCTCTGGTCACTTGTAAGAGACTAGAGCCAACCAAGGCAGGAAGAGCTGTTAGCATTATGGTAGAAGATTTCATTTATTTTCATAGTTAAAAGCAAGTCAAATTGTTTCAATATGGGCTTTTCTTCCACTGAGTCTCCTTCCCCTTAAACTGACACCCACTGTAGATACATAAGGTACAATGGACTGCATTTGAAGAATATCCTGGGCTACACTCAAGAACCAAAACGGTAGTTGTTTGTGGATTCTTGTTTACTTCTTAGTGGTGAAGGACTTGGATATTTTTTCCAAGATGGTAACTTTGGAAAATATTAGGTAAAGAGCATAGGTGATGTTTAGTATTCCACAAGGTGTAAGTGTGGAGAAGGGGGGGATGCTTGACTCTTCCCTAGGAATGTTAATAGTGGGAAGTTAATTTGGGGTCAGTGTGCATTCTCACCTCTCCTAATGCTAATTCATTTCTCCCCAGGTGGTGCAAACATGGAAGATGAATGGATAGGTTTAAGAATTTATGCAGCTGAGTTTTCCTTACTGCTTTATTATTATGGATTTGAAAACTGTACTTACTTAAATTGTCTTCAAAGAAGTTATTTAAATAGTGAGCATTGGGATATAAATATTTCATGACTAGTGATTTCACGTAGGAAATGTTGGTTGACTGATGAAGCTAACTATAGGTCAGGTATAAACCACTCTGAGGTCTTCTTCGTGGAGTTAGGGTGCAGTTGTCTCCTTTGGAACAGAGATGCTGATTCATGTGTGTTGGAGTTTGATACATTAGCATTAAAAGTCCTTGGGTGGCACAGGTGGTTTGCCATCAGCTACTGGCATAAAGATTTGCAGTTTGAAGCCACCCAGCAGCACTGCAGAAGAAAGGCCTGGCAGTCTGCTTCTAGAAAGAGTACAGTTAATAAAACCCCATGGAGCAGCTCTACACTGTAACACATGGGTCACCACGAGTTGAAATCAACTTGATGGCGATGAGTACATTAGTGTTAGAGGATTTAACTCAAATATTAGGAAAGAAAAATTGTTATAACAAATTGAGTGTAGACACTTATAGATATATTTTTGTAAGACTGATTTTTTTGCCTTTTTAAGATAAACTGATACATGTTCAAATATTAGTTGAATATGCTGAGATCTCAGTTACTATTTAAGTTGTAGATTTTATTGTTGGTGTTAAAATGGATGTAAATTTCATTTTGCTAGAAATCAGGTATGTTCATGTTGCAAGTTCACAAAAGACCCGAATAAGAGAAATAATACAAAAATGCAGTGTATTAGATTAGCAGAAGTATTTTGTTAATTAGCATATATAATTAAGAAATGACCCTAATGATTTTGATCTCAATCAAAAATATAAGACAAACGGCTTATAAAATTATGATAATTCTGAGTTAATGCTGTTGACTTGTAAGTGGTGATATTATGTCTGTCTGCAATTAGACTTTAGCACTTTGTTTTCTTGAACCATTTTAGTTGTAAGAATCCTCAGGGAGTTCCCGCAAGATGGCGGACTAGGCAGAAGTACTGCACAGACCCTCTTCAACAAAGAAAAGGGAAACCAATTAACACAGACACAGAAGATAATCTTGGACCCCTGAGCCTTGAAGGGAAG
>NW_006928734.1:0-5709 GCF_000298275.1 Orycteropus afer afer
CTCTGTAAATCTTCACCCAAATCCTAAAAAAAAAAAAAACACTACGAGAATCAAGTGAACATGATCAGCAATGGAGCAAATCAGAGTTGTATGCCACTAGTGAGGGTGCAATGATAACATAGCCTCACTTTTATGAGATCTCTGTCAGAAAATTATAATCTGATTCTAATCAGGAGGAAACATCAGGAAAATCCAAATGGAGAAACACTCTATAAAATAAATGACCCATAATTTTCAAAATATAAAAGGTCATCAAAGTTAAGGTAAGAATGAGAAATTGTTTCAGGTTGAAGGAGACACAAGAGACTTGATAACCAAATGGAATGCATTATTTGGAACTCAATCCATGTGCTAACAGACACGATTGGGACAACTGGCAAAACTTGAGTGGGGTCTGAGAATTAAATGTCATAGCGTATCAATATTAATTTCCTGTCTTTCACTTTTGTATTATGGTTATACGAGAAAATGCCCTTGCTCGTAAGAAATAACCACTGAAGTAGTTAAGGGTGATGGAGCAGCAGCAGCTCTCCAGTGGCTCATTGGGGGGGAGGTAATGTTCTTTGTACTGTACTTGCAACATTTCTGTAAAGCTGAGACTTTTAAGCATTAAATGTTATTTTGAAAAATAATGTTGGATAATTCATGACAATAAATTAAAATAGCAGAAAAAAAAACTAATATTTGAAGAGATAAACTTTTTTAAAAGGTGTATACACAGAAAAAAGATATAAAAGACTTTCTTGATATGAATGAAACACATCTAAATATAATAGTTTACTCTATAATTGACTTATGAAGAATAGTTTTATGTTTCATTTTTCACATTTTCTCGAAGGAGCTTTTTCTCGTGAGCAATTTTTTTTGTCTTTTGTCTTTTGCAGAATTTAGTACTTTTTTCTATGTCTCTTTGATCTGCAGATTTTCTATGATACAACTATTAATGATATTTTTTATATATCAAAAAAAAAAGAAAAACCTACTGCTGTCAAGTCGGATCCTACTCATAGCAACCTCTCCTTGGGTTTCCTGGGCAGTATCTCTGCGGAAGTAGATTACCTGGTCTTCCTTCCAAGGAGTAGCTAGTGGGTTTGAACTGCCAGCCTTTTTAAAATTCTTTGTGCTTCTTTAATTTAGATATTATATTTCTCTTCAAATTGGAATAATTCTCCAACATTTGCCTTCAAGTAGTTCCTCTTCTCCATTTTATCTAGTCTAACATTATGACATTCTTCTGAGATACATTTTCAATCCTTTAATCTGTCTTCTTTTCCTTAACATTGTTCTTTCACACCTTTTTGTTGTTGTTGTTGTTCATTTCCTTAGGGCTATGTTCCACTTCATTAATTCTCTCTTCAACTATTTTGAGTCTACCTATTAATGTGTTCTTTTTTAATTTTTTTTTTTTAATTTCTATGACCACAAGTGTTATGTCTTAAATTTCTGTTTGGTTCTTCCTCAAACCCACCTGCTTTTTTCCTGTGATGTCCTGTTCTTACCTAATGGTTTCTATCCCTTTCTTTATCTTTTTTAATATTTTAAGTCTTTCTTAGATTGTGCTACTATATACAGCTATTGAGGTGTAAATTTTATCATTGCATCCTCTAACTCTTACACTGTAACTTACTTGTAATTTTTTATGATGTCACTTTCATCAAGATTTGGTTTCTACTGGAGAGTCTTATCCTTCCCAGACCCAGGCCCTTCCCAAAACAGTAACTTTTCCCCATATACATCTGACTAGTAAGATCACCCACAACCTGGATTCCTGTCTCACATCTTTAGAACAGCCCCTCTGGACAGTCAGGATCTGGACACTGAACATTGCATAGTGTAATATTTAGCATTAACAAGTCCTTGATCACCATAGCTGAACCTCCCAGCTGCACTTCCAAGTAGAACATAGTCTCAAAGCCAAGTCCTGCCTCCATTTCTCTCCCATGAGAAGGCATTTGTACCTTCTCTTTAACTTCTCTCTGTGTGTTGAGTTTTTTCAACATGTCTGCTTAGACTCCCTTCTTTGCCTGAAGCTGTGCCTACACAGATGGAAGAGCCATATCTGAATGGAATCCCCAAGCATTCTGCCCATGTCTTCAATGCCAACCCCTTCATGGCACATGTGACTGCAGTGGTCTAGCCACAGTTGTTTTTCTGGGCCATGCTCTCCATCCTGTGCACTGAATCCAGGCCACTCACATTTTCCTCTCTTAGCTCCAATTCCATTGAAATCAGAGCCTTCTTATTCCAAAAACTAGAAAAAGCATTTTACATGCTTCATCACATTCAACTTTCACAGTTCCATATCAATTAAAAAAAAAAAAAAAAAAAACTCCTTGCCATTGAGTTGGTCCCAACTCATAGCAACCCATTCTTGGGTTTCTGAGGCAGTATCTATACAGAAGTAGATTGCCCAGTCTTCCTTCTATGGAGTGGCTGGTGGGTTTGAACCTCCAGCCTTCTGGTTAGCAGTCAAAAGCCTTAGGCACTAAGCCTAAGAGCTCAGTAGATATTTTTATGCCCATTTAACCGATAAGAAAAATAGTACTCAGAATCCTACATAGAGAGGACCCTAAAGAATTCACAAGAAAGCTACTAGAGCTTATAATTAAATTCAGCAAAGTGGCAGGATTCAAGCTCAGTACACAAAAATCAGTAAGATTTCTATGCATCATCAATGATCAAGCTGAAAAGGAAAGTAAGAAAACAATACCATTTACAATAAAATATCTAGGAATAAATTTAACAAAGAAAATTAAAGACTTGTACACTGAAAATTAAAAATCATTACTGAAAGAAATTTTTAAAGACCTAAACAAATGGAAGGACATTCCCTGGTCATGGATTGGAAGACTTAATGGTTAAAATGTCAATACTAAAGCAATCTATAGATTCAATGCATTTCCTATCAAACTCCCAACAGCCTTTGGAAAAGCCAATTATCAAATTTAAGTGGAATAACAAAGGGGTCCTGAACAGCTAAAGCAATCCTGAAAAAGAACAAAGTAAGAAGGCCCACACTTCCTGATCTCAAAACATATTACAAACCTACAGTAGTCACAGCAGTCTGCTATTGGTATAATGATAGACACATAGACCAATGAGCCAGAACTGACAGTCCAGAAATAAACCAATATAACTACAGTCAGTTGATTTTCCACAAGTTTACTAAGTCCATTCAATTGGGAAAGAATAAAGAATCATTAATAAATGGTGCTAGGACACCTTGTTCTTGTTGTTGTTATATGCCATTGAGTCAGACCTGACTCAGAGCTACCTTTTCTTGGGTTTCCAAGGCAGTATCACTACAGAAGTAGATTGCCCAACCTTCCTTCTGGGGAGTGGCTGGTGGGTTTGAACTGCCAGCCTTCTGGTTAGCTGGGACACCTAGATTTCCATAAACAAAAGAATGAACTTGGACTGGTCATTCATACTATATATGAAAACTACCTCAAAATGGACCAGAAACCTAAATGTAAGATCTAAAACCATAAATATCTTAGAAAAAAACTATTGAGAGTAATGATTCAGGACCTAGTTTTTAACATTGAAATCTTAGATATGATACCAAAAGTACAAGCAACAATGTTGTTGCTGTTAGGTGCCCTTGAGTTGTCTCCTACTCATAGCGACCTTATGCATAGCAGAACGAAACACACCGCCTGGTCCTGAGCCAGCTCCATGATTCTTGCTATACTTGAGCTCATCGCCACTGCACCATGTGAATCCATCTCATTGAGGGCCTTCCCCTCTTTTGTCAACCCTCCACCTTACCAAGCATGACATCCTTCTCCAGGGAATGGTCCCTTCTGACAACATGAACAAAGTATGTGACATGAAGTATGGCCACAAGCAACAGTAGACAAAATAAATTAATGGGACCTTATCAAAAAACTTTTGTTCATCGAAGGACTTTATCAAGAAAGTGGAGAGACAACCTGCAGATTGGGAGAAAATTTTGGTGAATCATATACTTAACAAAGATTTAATATCCAGAATATATTTTAAAAATTCCTATAACTTGACAACAAAAAGATAAATAAACCAATCAAAAAAGAGTCAAAGGACTTAAACAGACATTTCACCAAAGTCACCCAATCTTCTTTCCAAGGAGTGGCTAGTGTGTTTGAACCACCAGCCTTCTGGTTAGCAGCCAGATGCCTTAGACACTATACCACCAGCGCTCCCCAGAGAATAAATACAAATGGCCCATAAGCACATGAAAATATATACAACACCATTAGCCATTCAAACAAAAAATACCAGACTCACTGCTGTAGAATCGATTTGATTCATAGTGACCCCTCCTTGGTTTTCAGAGGTGGTATCTCTGTGAAAGTAGATTGCCCAATCTTTCTTCTGAGGAGTGGCTGGTGGGTTTGAACCACCAGCCTTCTGGTGGGTTTGAACCACCAGCAGTTAAATGCCTTAGGCACTATGCCACCAGAGCAAATCGAAACCACAATGATACATAACTGCATGCCCACTAAGATGAATATGATTGGGGGGAAAATGGAAAACAATAGGTGTTGGTGAGTATGTGGAGAAACTGGAAACCTCATTCATTGCTGGTGTGTTTGTAAAATGGTACAGTCACTGTGGAAAACATTTTGGTGGTTCCTCAAAAAAGTTAAACATAGTATTATCTGATGATCCACCATTGTACTTCAAAGTATATACCCAAATACATAAAAGCAAGAACACAAATAGATACATGTACACCGTGTTTGTTGCAGCACTATTCATATTAGTCAAAAGATGGAACAACCTAAATGTCCACTAATAGGTTGATGGACAAACAAAATATGATGCATGCATGCAATGGATTGTTACTCTGCCATAAAGAGAAATGAAGTTCTGATACAGGCCAGAACATGCATGAACCTTGTAAACATTATACTGAATGAAGTAAGCCAGTCACAAAAGGACATGTATTATATGAACTCACTTGTATGGAATCTCTAGAACAGGCAAGTGTGTACAGAGAGCAGAGTTTTTCAGTGGTAACCAGGGTTGGACGGGGGGGAGGGTGTTCTGCTTACCTAGTGCCACTCTGACAAGAGTATTCCACAAATGGGATGCTTTAACAAACAGGAGTTTATTCTTACAATTTAGAGGCTTTAAGTCTGAGTTCAAAGTGCCAGGCTCTAGGGGCTGGGTGAAAGCCCCTCAACTTCGGGCTTCAGCTCTGCCTCCTGTTCCCGACCCACTGGAGCTAGATGCTTTTTTTCACTCAGACAGCTGCTGACTGCTGAAACTGACAAGTCCAAAGTTGACAAGTAAAAGGGCACAGTCCCAATGTTCCAAACCATGCAGCAAGCCATTAAGTCAAGTCCATTGAAAGTCCCAAGATCGGCAGAGCATGGCAGGCTGCTGAACAGTGACACCCCCTACATGCAGGATTCAAGAGTGCCATAAGCTAAAGACTATCCCTAAGGCTCCTCCTTATATACAGGAAGCAGACCACATCCCTAAAGCAGCTACTCAGCTGCTCACAGTAGAGTCTATCATGGAGTTGATTGCCAATCTCATCATGGGAAATACTATACCCAGCTGCTCAGGTGCTCACTCAGGCCTAGCCAAGTTGACACACAAACTTAACTACCACAGAGTGGAAAATGAAGTGTCAATGACTATGGGACACAGAGCTTCTTTTAAGAGTGATATAAGAGTTCCAGCAAGATGGCAGACTAGGCAGAAGGACTGCACAGA
>NW_006928735.1:0-561 GCF_000298275.1 Orycteropus afer afer
TATCTCTATCTATCTAACAGCATTCCCTCCCCTTCCCTCCCACCCCTGGTAACCAACAAAGAAAATGTCCTCCAATATATAAACATTTCCTTAGGGTGTGGGATTTTATCAAATACTTTTTCTGCATCCATAGAGAGGATCGTGTGGTTCTTTTCCTTTGTTCTATTGATTGATTTTTGTAATGTTGAACCATTCTTTCATCCCTGAAATAAATCTCACTTGATCATGGTTTATGACTTTTAATATGCTGTGGGAGTCTATTCCACTAGTATTTTACTCACAGTTTTTATATCTATATTCATAAGAGATATTGGCCTGTAGTTGTCTCTTTTTGGTGTTGGTTTTGGCTTGGGTATGAGGGTTATGTTTGCTTCATAGAATGAATTACAGAATGCAGTATTCCTTCCTTCTCTATCTTTTGGAAGAATTTAAACAGTATTATCAGTTCTTCTCTAAATATTTGGTTGAATTTCCCACTGAAGCTGTCTTGTCTAGGACTTTTTTTTTTTTTTTTTTAACTAGGAAGTTTTGGGGAGCTCTGGTAGCATAGTGCCTCAAGCA
>NW_006928735.1:2766-3508 GCF_000298275.1 Orycteropus afer afer
AAAAAAAAAAAAAAATTAAAAAAAAGAATTTGTCTATTTCATTTAGGTTGTCCAGTTTGTTTAGTTCTGGCAGGTCAGTTGTGATGCCCCTTCTTTCTTTTTTACTTTGCTTATTTGCATCTCTTTCCATCTCTTCTTAGTCTACCTAGGGGTTTGTCCATTGCATTGATCTTTTCAAGGAAACTTCTGGTTTTATTGATTCTCGCTATTTTTCTGTTCTTGATTTAATTTATTTCTGCTCTGATCTTTGTTATTTACTTTCCTCTAGTAGGTTTGGGCTTAGTTCTTCTCATGCTAGTTCCTAAAGTTGTTGTGTTTAGCTGTTAATTTGAGATCTTTTTTGTACAGGCATTTATTGCTATAAGTTTCCCTCTGAGTACTGTCTTCACTGCATCCCATAATTTTTTATATGTTGTACTTTCTCATTTTCATTTGACGCTAATAAATTTGTTTTTTCTCTTTTGATTTCTTCCTTGACTCGTTGGTAGTTTAATAGTGTGTTGTTTAATTTCTATACATTTGGGAATTCTCCAGGTTTTTTTCTTTTATTGATTTCCAGCTTCACTCTGGTCAGAGAAAATACTTTGTATCATTTCAGTGTTTTTAAATTGATCAAGACTTGCTTCATGAGTTCCGGTAAGATGGCAGACTAGGTAGAAAGACTACACAGACCCTCTTCAACAAAGAAAAGGGAAACCAATTAACACAGACACAGAAGATAATCCTGGACCCCTGAGCCTTG
>NW_006928735.1:4698-5402 GCF_000298275.1 Orycteropus afer afer
TTTTTTTTTGGTTACTGTTCCTGTGTGATTACATGGTGTGTTTTTTGTCCATGTGCTTTTAGTTTTTTGATGGTTATTCAATTGTAATTTTTGTATAACTGACTGGGAGACAGCAACAGTCCCCATAAGACACAACTACACCCACACCTCCTGCAACTTCACTTACTAAGAGAGAGCCACTACCTCCTTCTCCACCAACGGGCCAACAATAAAAAGCCACCAAGAAGAGCCTGAATCACCCTTGGCTGCTCTTCACTAACAGTTAACAGAGATCTAAATACAACAATGCCACAATGCCTCAGAGACAGCAGACCATCACAGTCCACACAAAGAAGCAGGATAAAGTGGTAGAAACAACGGAGCAGGATACAGACCCAGAACACATCCTGAGGAAGAAGCAGCATTGGAACTCTCTGATAAAGAATTCAGAAGAATTATATTTATGTGTCTTCAAAGGATTGAGAGACAGACCAAAGAAAACACAGAAAAAATCCTGGAGGAATTTTGGAAGAAAATACAAGAACAAAATGACAAAATAAATGAAAAATTAGAAATGATTCTAAACCTGCAGATAGAAATCCAGAAGATTAATACTAAATTGTCAGAAATAGATAACACTTTGGAAGGGCAAAGGAGTAGAATTGATGTGATGGAAGGCAGAATTAATGAGATTGAAGACAAATACCTGAATACTTCTTTGGAAA
>NW_006928735.1:7281-7709 GCF_000298275.1 Orycteropus afer afer
GTGCATGGGAGGTGCAGACAACAAAGATGAACCCTTTTGCACATACAGTACTGAGTTGTCAGTGAAGGTAAACATGGGTATGTGGGTGGACAGGCTGAACTATTAGGTATGTCTATTAAGTGGGGAGTGTATCCAAGAACACGTACAGGGTTGACAGATAATGGTCCTATAAGTTTATGTGAATGATCAGAATTCCCAGGTATATAGTAGAGCTGACAAGGGGCAAGGTAGGTGGTCACTGCTTGGTCACAGCAAGCTGCCCAGAGGGATGGAGTATGTGGGTTTGGTACCATAGTCGCAGGGGATATCTAGCTCAATTGGCATAACATATTATACAAAACATTATTCCACCTCCTACTTTGGCGAGTAGCAACTGGGATCTTAAAAGCTAACAAGCTGCCATCTAGATGCAATGATGGGTCTCTCCT
>NW_006928736.1:0-532 GCF_000298275.1 Orycteropus afer afer
TGTACCATAGTTTGGTCATCCACTCTTCCGCTGATAGGCACATAGATTGTTTTAACTTTCTTGCTATTGTAAATAGTGCTGCTATGAACATGAGTGTGCATACATCTGTTCCTGTCCTGCATATATCTGCTCTCACCTCTCTAGGATATTGTGGTGGTTATGTTTGTGTGTCAACTTGGCTAGGCCTGGTTGAATATCTGGGCAGCTGGATGTAGTATTCCCCATGATGAGACTGGTAATCAATTCCATGGTGGAATCTACTATGAGCAGCTGAGTATCTGCCTTTGGGTATGTGGTTGGCTTCCTGTATATAAGAAGAAGCTTTGAGAATGGTCTCTAGTATATGGCATGCTTGGACCCTGCATGTAGCCATGTCATTGCTCAGCAGCCTGCTATGCTCTGCCAACCCTGGGACTTACAATGGACTTAAGTTAATGGCCTGCTGTGTAGTTTGGTAATATTGGGACTGTGCCTTTTTTACTTGTCAACCTCGGGGCTTCTCAGCCTCAGCAGCCAGCAGCTGTCTGAGTGA
>NW_006928736.1:1027-5583 GCF_000298275.1 Orycteropus afer afer
TTCTTCATTTTGTTTTGATCTTTTTTTCTGATTGATCCCTTTCCAAAGAAGTATTCAGGTATTTGTCTTCAATCCCATTAATTCTGTCTTCCATTGCATCAATTCTACTCCTTTGCCCTTCCAATGTGTTATGTATTTCTGACAATTTAGTATTAATCTTCTGGATTTCTATCTGTAGATTTAGAATAATTTCTAATTTTTAATTTATTTTGTCATTTTGTTCTTGTATTTTCTTCTGAAATTCTTCTAGTGTTTTGTCTGTGTTTTCCTTGATCTGTCTCTCAATCCTTTGAAGATACCTAAATGTAATTCTTTTGAATTCCTTATCAGGGAGTTCCAATGCTGAGTCTTCCTCAGGGATGTGTTTTGGGTCTGTATCCTGGTCCTGTGTTTCTCCTGCTTTATCTTGCTTCTTTGTGTGGACTGTGATGCTCTGTTGTCTCCGAGGCATTATGAGTGTTTATATTTACTTAGTGATTGTATGTTGGAATGACTTGTCCATTCTTGTATGTTATCTACACAAGCAGGGTACTGTGCTGTGCTCCTCTATTCACTAGTTAACATCACTTATAAACTCACCACCTGTCTCCTTTCCTGTTGTCAGCCTCTTATATGTCCCTGCCAACCTTGGCAAGCAGAGCTTATTCTTAGGTCCCTGGTATCTGAATGAGAATGCTATCATTTTAAAATTCAAAATGGTTGTCATTTGTAAAGATTAAAAATGGCTGCACCTTTGGTCACTTTAAATATCCAAAACGGCCACCACTTGTAAAGATTAAAAATGGCTGCACCCTTGGTCACTTTAAATATCCAAATGGCTGCCATGTGTAAGCAATCAAAATAGCTGCACCATCTGGACAGTGGAAAGTCAACAGCTCATGCTGTCTCCCTCCTTGCTGTTTCCCTTCCAGTGTAGTCGTCCCTAAAGCCCTCAGTGACGAGGGCTGATCTTTAGGTCAATTATCAGGTCCCAACACCACTTGGAAATATTCAGGCTGTTGGTCCTGTCAGAGTAGCTAACAGTCTGAAGCTCCAACCGTCTCTGTACTCACTGTTTTTATTCAGGTTTTCCCACTAGTTGGTACCTAATACACTTCTGTATAGTTCCTTTCATAGCTCAGGGCTCCAGGATTATCTTCTGTCTCTCTGCCAACTGGTTTTTCTTTTCTTTTTTGAAGAGGGTCTGTGTCTCTTGTCTGCCTATTCCTCCATCTTACTGGAAGTCTACCACCAGTTCTTTCTCATACAGTGACTCTGTGTATTCCTTCCATCTTATTTGATACTTCTGGCATTGTCTATTATTTTGTCCATGAAAACCAAACCCACTTTCATCAAGTCAATTCCAAGTCATAGTAACCCTGTAGGAAAAAGTAGAACTACTTCATAGGTTTTCCAAGGCTGCAAATCTTTATGGAAGTAGACTGCTTCATCTTTTTCCCACAGAGCGGCTGGTGGGTTTGAGCTACCAACCTTTTAGTTAGTAGCCCAATGCTATAATCACTATGCCACCAGTATTGCAACTTGAGGTTTGAATTTTTTCTTCATTTCTTTCAGCTTGGGAAATGCTGAATATATTCTTCCCTTTTGTTTTTCTAGTACATTCTTTATACATTTCATTATAATATTTTACTTTGTTTTCTTGAGCTGCCCTCTGAAATATTCTGTTCAGCTCTTTTATGTCATCATTTCTGCTGTTTACTTTAGCTACTCTTATGTTCAAGAGTAAATTTCAGAGTTTCTTCTGACATTCATTTTGTTTTTTCCTTTCTTTCCTGTATGTTAAATGATCTTGTATGATGTCCTTGATGTCATCCCACAATTCACTTGGTCTTCAGTCATTAGTGTTCACTGCATCAAATCTATTTTTGAGATGGTCTCTCAACTCAGGTGGGATATAATCAAGGTTTTACTTTGGCCTTTGTGGATTTGTTTTAATTTTCTTCAGCATCAATGTGAACTTGCATATGAGCAAATGATGGTCTGTTCCACAGTTGGCCCTGGCCATGTTGTGACAGACAGATGATAATCATAATAAATTACAAAATAATATCAAAGAAAATTAATAAACTTTCTCATAAAAATATAAGAGGACAATCATAAAGATCTAGTAAACACTATAACAACAACAAAGGAAATGATAAGAAAATCCATAAACAAAATGAAATCTGCACAGAGAAATATATGGAACAAAGAAATCAGCACAACCACAAAAAAGACAGTAAAATGATAACAATAAATTAACACCTATTGAGGGAGACTCCAGCAAGATGGCAGAGTTAGCAGAGAAGCTACACAGACCCTCTACAACAAAGAAATGAGAAACCAATTGAAATAGATATAGAAGATAATCCTGGAACCCAGAGCTATGAAGGGAAGGAGAAAGAAATGGGTTAAATACCAACTAGTAGAATAATCTGAATGAAAGCATCAAATAAGGACACAAATGGAGCTGTGGACTGTCAGCTGTCCTGAAGACATGGCCATTTTGAATATTTGCAAGTGACATTCTGATTCAGGCAGCAACCTAAAAATTGGCTCCACTTGCTGAGAACTGTACGAGCAATTGCAGGGGTGGCTGATGACTAGAAAGCAATCATGTCCACATGACTCAACCACATCCACACCTCCTGCAATCCCACAGAAGGTCAGCATTTCCTTCTGTACCAACTGATCAATGATAGAAGGCGACCAATGCCAGCCCAAACCCAAACCCAAAACCAAACTCACTGCTGTTGAGTTGGATCTGACTCATAGCAACCCATCCTTGGGTTTCCAAAGTGATATCACCATGGAAGTAGATTGTCCCATCTTCCTTCTGAGGAGTGGCTGGTGGGTTTGAACCACCAGCCTTCTGGTTAGCAGTCAAATGTCTTAGGCACTATACCACCAGGGTTTCTAATGCCAGCCCAACTCACCCTCAACTTCTCTACATGAAGAGCTAACAGAGATCTGTGCACACCTTCTCATCCACTATCACACCCACCAGAAGACAGGTGGTGAATGCTTAAGTGCTACCAAACTAGTGAACATAACAATACAACAGCTCTGCTCACTTGGATACAATGAAACAAAATAAATAAATAACCAGAGCAAATCACAGCAACATAAAATCTCCAATCACCAATTAAATATAAATACAATGACATCACAATGTCTTGGAGAAAACTGACCATACCAATTCACACAAAAGAACAAGTAAAATAGTACAAACATGGGACCAGAATACATAGAGAGAAAACTTCCCTGAGGAAGGAGCAGCATTGGAACTACCTGAATAGGAATTCAAAGAAATTATATTTAGGTACCTTCAATGGATTGAGAGACAGATGAAAAAAAAATTGACAAAATCAAGGAAAACTGAAAAAAGTAAGGAAAAGACAGACAAAACTCTAGAACAATTTAGGAAAACAATACAAGAATAAATTGACAAAATAAATGAAAAAAATTAGAAACCATACAATAACAACAAATAGAAATCCAGAAGATTAATACTATTTCAGAAATAGATAACACATGAAAAGACAAAGGAGTATAATTGAATCAATGAAAGACAGAATTAGTTAGATTGAAGAAAAATTTCTCAATACTACTTTGTTAAAGGTACTTGACTGCTAACCAGAAGGCTGGTGGTTCAAACCACCAGCCAATCCTTGGAAGGAAGATGGGGCAATCTACTTTCATAGTGATACTGCCTTGCAAACCCAAGGAGGGGTCGCTATGAGTCGGGTCCGACTCGACGGCACATAACAACAACAACAACTTTGTTAAAGGATCAATTAGAAAAATGATAAACACAAAATGAAGAAAGCTCACATGGGACACCATCAAAAGGAAAAACTTGTGTGTGATCAGCATTCCAGAACAGAAAGAGACAAATGAAACCATGAAGAAAAAGATTTGTCAAAGATTTGTTGGAAGAGAATTTCCCTAATGTGATGAAAGATGAGAAGATATTATTCCAAGAACTTCAATGAACCTCAAACAGGATAGCTCCCAAAACAAAATCACCAAGACATAACATAATCCAACTTACCAAAACCAAAGGTAAAGTCAAAATCCTGACAGCAGCACACACACACACACACACACACAAACTCATTGCCGTTGAGTCGAATCTGACTCATAGTGACTCCTCCTTGGGTTTCTGAGGTGGTATCTCTGTGGAAGTAGATTGTCCAATCTTCCTTCTGAGAAGCAGCTGTGAGTTTGAACGATGAGCCTTCTGGTTAGCAGTCAAATGCCTTAGGTATTACACCACCAGCATTCCCACAGGAAAAACAGAAAGTTACCACAAAGGGCAACCAGTAAGACTAAGCTCTGATTTCTTGGCAGAAACCATGGAGGGGAAAAAGCAATAGTATGATATAATGAAACTCTGAAAGAAAAAAATTGCCAAATTATATAAACAGCAAAATTGTCCCTCAAATATGATGGTGAAACTAGGACATTTCTGGATAATTGATAATTTTGTTGTTGTTGTTGTTATGTGCCGTCGAGTCAGCCCTGACTCATAGCGACCCCTCCTTGGGTTTCCGAGGCAGTATCACTACGGAAGT
>NW_006928737.1:0-4434 GCF_000298275.1 Orycteropus afer afer
CCCACCAGCCACTCCTCGGAAGGAAGGTTGGGCAATCCTACTTCCGTAGTGATACTGCCTCGGAAACCCAAGGAGGGGTCGCTATGAGTCAGGTTTGACTTGACGGCACATAACAACACAACAACAACAGAATACTTCAGTATTTTGACTCCAGGTTTGAATTTTTTGTTCATTTCTTTCAGCTTGAGAAATATCAAGCATGGTTTTCCCTTTTGATTTTCTAACTGGAGGTCTTAAAGCATTTCATTGTAATACTTTACTTTGCCTTCTCAAAAACAAAAAAACAACCTCACTGCCATCGAGTCAAATATGTTCTTCATCTCTCAATTCAGGTGGGATAAAATCAAGGTTGGACTTTGGGTCCCATGGACTTGTTTTAACTTTCTTCAGCTTCAACATGAACTTGCATAATTGCAGTTGGTGGTCTGTTTCACAGTCAACTCCTGGCCTTGTTTTGCTGAAGATATTTAGCTTCTCCATTGCCTCTTTCTACAGATATAATGGATCTGATTCCTGTGTATTCCTTCTGGTGAGGTCCACTTGTATATCTGCCATTTATGTTGTTCAAAAAAGGTATTTGCAGTGAACAAGTCATTGGTCTTACAAAATTCTATCATATGATCTCTGCCATCATTTCTATCACCAAGGCTTTTCAACTACCAATGATTTTTTTCTCCAACTTTCTCATTCCAGTCACCAATAATTATCAATACATCTTGATTGCATATTTGGTAAATTTCAGACTGCAGAAGGTGTTGAAGAATCTTCAACTTCTTCATCTTTGGCATTAGTGATCAGTGCACAAATTTGAATAATAGTAGTATTAACTGATCTTCCTTGTAAGCATATGGATATTATCACTGATAGCATTATACTTCAAGATAGATCTTGCAACATTCTTTTTCACTATGAATGCAACACCATGCCTTTTTAATTTGTCATAACTGGTGTAGTATACCACAGGATTGTCTGATTCAAAATGTCCAAAAGCAGTCCATTTCCACTTAGTCATGTTTAGTATATCAGTCCTTATGCTTTCCATTTCAGTTTTTACTGCTTGTGATTTTTTTAGATTCATACTTCATACCTTCCCTGTTGCTATTATTAATGAATGTTTGCAGCTGTTTCTTCTCATTTTGATTTGTGCCTCATCAGAAAAATGAAGGTACCAAAAGCTGTACTCCTTCCAAAGTCATTAAAGTTGACTCTACTTTGAAGAGGCAGCTCTTCCTTATTTGTATTTTGACTGCCTTTCAACGCAAGTTTCTACTTTTTAGCACTATATCAGAGAGTGTTTCAGAGCTATTCATAAAGTTTTCAAGTAATATATAAAACAGTGTTTCACTGCCATTTATGAGGTTTTCAGTGTCCAGATATTTTCAGATTGTGGATGGCCCCTTCCTTCTTCTGAGTCCGTCTTAGTCTGGAAGCTCTGCTGAAACCTGTCCACCACGGCTGACTCTGCTGATATTTGAAATACCAGTGGCATAGCCTCACAGCCACAGACAAGATGTCACAGTACGACAAACTGAAAGACAAGTGGTAGGATATTAACTGTAGACTTTAAAAAATACTCCTTAAAAATTTCTTCTCTATTCTAAGTTGCTAGTTTTTTTTTTCTTTTTCTAAACACAAATGGTACTGATTTCTGTCGAAGCTTTTCCTGAATAAATTGATACCTCCATATGATTTTTCTTCTTTAGCTTGTTCAGATTGTAAATCAAATTCATGGATTTCTTTTCATGGTGTATAGTTATTTAGAAGGTCAGCAAAAAAGGCGGATACTCTCAGTCAAAAGAATTGATATTAAGAATTAAGGTGTGCCTGACAGAAGCCATAATATTTCCTATTGCCTTGTATGCATGTGAGAGCTGGACTACAATAATGGGCTCAAGCATAGCAAGGATTGTAAGGATGGCACAGGACCAAGACATCTTTTGTTCAAGTGTACATAGGGTCACTATAAGTTGGAGCTGACTGGCTGTTACCTAACAACAACAACAACAACATTTATTTATCCATTATTCAATTATTGTTGTTGTTGTTATGTGCCATCGAGTCGGACCTGACTCATAGTGACCCCCCCCGGGTTTCCGAGGCAGTGTCACTACAGAATTAGATTTCCCAACCTTCCTTCTGAGAAGTGGCTGGTGGGTTTGAACTGCCAGACTTCTGGTTAGCAGTCAAGTACCTTAGGCACTATGCTATCAGACCTCCCGTTATTCAATTAGACTTAATACTTGTTGAGTATTTTTGCATATAATTTCATAAAGGGTATTGATCTATAGTTTTCTTTGTTCTCTTTTTGTTTGTTTGTTTTTGGTTTCAGGGTGACAGTGATCTAATATAATGCAATGATAACTATTCCTTCCTCTTGTTTTATCTGGGATATATCATGTAAAATTAGTGCTCTTTTGTAAGTATTTAAGAGAATTTACAGCAGTCAGCTGCAGGGATCAAGGTGAGGAGAGGGAAATCAGGCACACCCAAAGCAGCAGGGCGGGAGAGTGGGAGGAAGAGGATTAAAAGGCCTAAGAATCTGGAGAGAGGAGGAGTCAGCCACAGGGACCCAAGTAAGGGTAGTATGAGAGGTTTCCAACAGGGAGGCAAACTTGTCTGTCAGTTTGTCCTACAGTGGTGATGTGTTGATATGAGTTTTGAGGCTGAGCCACTGGTGTTTCTAACCCAGCGGGATGCACTTGGTGTGGTACACAGATATCAGCCCACCTTACAAACTGAGACAGACTAGGAAGAAGGAAGAGGCCATCCACTTCTCAAAGAATTGGCCAGGGAAAACCTTATGAATAGCAAAGAAACGCTGTTTGATACATTACTGCGCAACTTTATGAATAGTCCAGTTAGGTTAGAAAGCTCTCAAAATAAGACTGGGAAAGAGCTGCATCATCTGAGTAAACCCAGTCTTACTCCTATGGATAAAGTAAAGCTTTTGAGACCTCCATTTGCTGATGTGGCACCACTCAAATTGAAGAGAAACAGCTGCAGACATCCACTAATCATTGGAACATAGAAAGTACAAAGTATGAATCTAGGAAAATTGGAAGTTGTTAAAAATGAAATGTAACACATAAAGATTGATATCCTCGGCATTAGTGAGCTGAAATGGATTGGGTTTGGCCATTTTAAATCAGACAACCATGTGATCTACTATGCTGGAAATGACACTTTGAAGAGGAATGGCGTGTCATTCATCATCACAAAGGATGTTTCAAGATCTGTCCTGAAGTACAATGCTGTCAGTGATAGGATAATATCCATACGCCTACAAGGAAGACCCATTAATACAACTATTATTCAAATTTATGCACCAACCACCAAAGCCAAACATGAGGAAATTGAAGAATTTTATCAGCTTCTACAGTCTGAAATTGACCAAACATGCAATCAGGAAGTGTTAATTATCACTGGTGACTGGAATGCAAAAGTTGGAAACAAAGAAGAATCATTGGTAGTTGGAAAATTTGGCCTTGGTGACAGAAATAATGCTGGAACTCACATGGTAGAATTTTGCAAGACCAACGACTTGTTCATTGCAAACACCTTTTGTCAACAACACAAATGGTGGCTCCACACGTGGACTTCACCAGATGGAACACACAGGAATCAGATTAACTACATCTGTGGCAAGAGGCGGTGGAAAAACTCAATATCTTCAGCCAAAACCAGCCCAGGAGCTCATTGTGGAACTGCTCATATGCTCATATGCAAGTTCAACTTGAAGTTGAAGTCAATTAATATAAGTCCAAGAGAGCCAAAATATGATCTTGAATGTATCCCTCCTGAATTTAGAGACCAATTAAAGAAAAGATTTGATGCATTGAACACCAACGGCTGAAAACCAGAAGAATTGTGGGAGGATATCAAGAACATTATCCATGAAGAAGCAAGAGATCACTAAAAGACAAGAAAGAAAGAGAAGACCAAAATGGATGACAGAAGAGATTCTGAAACTTGCCCTTGAACAGAGAGAAGCTAAAGCCAATGGAAAAAATGACAAGATAAGAGAGCTGAACAGAAGATTTCAAAGAGAAGCTTGAGCAGACAAAACCAATTATTATAATGAAATGTGCAAAGATCTGGAGTTTGAAAACCAAAAGGGAAGAACATGCTCAGCATTTCTCAAACTGAAAGAATTGAAGAAAAAAATTAAACCTTGAGTTGCATATAGAGAGATTCTATGGGCAAAATATTGAATGGTGCAGGAAATATTAAGAGAAGTTGGCAGGAATACGCAGAATCACTGTACCAAAAGGAACTGGTTGATCTTCATCCATTTCAGGAAGTGGCATATGATCAAGAACAAATAGTACTGAAGGAGGAAGTCAAAGCTGCAATGAAGGAATTGGTGAAGAACAAGTTTCCAGGAATTGACGGAATACCAATTGAGATATTTCAACAAACGGATGCCCCATTGGA
>NW_006928737.1:4842-5720 GCF_000298275.1 Orycteropus afer afer
TGTTTACTTGTGTTTTATTGACTATGCAAAGGCATTTGATTGTGTGGATCATGACAAATTATGGATAACATAGAGAAGAATGGGAATTCCCGAGCCCTTGATTGTACTCATGAGGAACTTGTACTGTGATCAGGAGGCTGTCATTTGAACAGAACAAGAGGACACTGCATGGTGTAAAATCAGGAAGGGAGTGCCTTAGGGCTATATCCTTTCCCCATACTTATTCAATTTATATGCTGAGCAAATAGTCTGAGAAGCTGGACTATATGGAGAAAAACGTGGCATCAGGATTGGAGGAAGAATCATTAACAATCTGAGATACGCAGATGTTACAACTTTACTTGCTGAAACTGAGGATGACTTGAGGAACTTTCTGATGAAGGTTGAAGAATACAGTTTGCAGTGTGGATTATGTCTCAATATAAAGAAAAAAATCACAGTTGGACCAATGAGCAGCTTCACAATAAATGCAGAGAAGATTGCGGTTGTCAAAGAATTCACCTTGCTTGGTTCTAAAATTGACGCCAATGGAAGCAGTAGTCAGGACATTAGACGACGTGTAGCATTGGGAAAGTCAATTCCGAAGGAACTGTTTCAAGTACTGTGGAGCCAGGATGTCTCCTTGAGAATTAAGGTGCGCCTGACAGAAGCCATGATATTTCTAATTGCCTCGTATGCATGTGAGAGCTGGACAATGAATAAGGACGACCAAAAAAGAGTTGATGCTTTTGAGTTGTGGTGCTGGCAAAGAATGCTGAAAGTACCATGGACTGCTAAAAGAACTAACAGAGAGGCGGGGCAAGATGGCGGACTAGGCAGAAGGATTGCACAGACCCTCTTCAACAAAGAAAAGGGAAACCAATTAACACAGACACAGA
>NW_006928738.1:0-558 GCF_000298275.1 Orycteropus afer afer
GGGGGGGGGAGCATTTGGAAGCAATCAGCCATAGACAGGATGGCTCTCGAGACCAGAAGAACTAGATGGTGCCTGGCTACCAATGCCAACCACTCAGGAAAGGATCAAATCTGGAGATCCTGGATAGAGTGGAAAGAAAAACATGGAACAAAATCCAAAAACTCAATAATGACTAGAATTACTGGTCAGAGGAAATCTGATGAGACCCCCAATGCTATGGCCCTGGAATACATTCTGTGCCTGGAATAAAACTTTCCCCTAGGGGCTGGCTCTCAGCCCAATAGTTAACAAGATGTATATGCAGACCACTCAACCCAGGATAACGCACCCACATACTCTATGGTAATACATCCCTTAGAGCAATAGACCGCAGGGCACCAGAGGACCAACACTCAGGTTGAGGAAATGCAGGGCAAACAGGAGTGCATAAATATGAGGGGCACAGGGGGAGGGTTACAGGGTAGGGAGGGGAGGAGACTGGGTTAGCGTTGGACATGGTAAATGGGGAATGAAACTAAATGTACCCGTAACATTGAATGTAAACCAAGCTCTTAAAAT
>NW_006928738.1:2528-3281 GCF_000298275.1 Orycteropus afer afer
TAAATGATCCCATTGAAAAGGGGAAGAATGGGAGACACATGACTTTAGCTTATCTGTAAACTGGTCTCCGATCAAGTGGATTGCGACTTCTAGCAACCCATCAGGAAAGAGTAGAACTGCTCTTAGGGTTTCCAAGGCTGTAATCTTTATGCAAGGAGCTCTGGTAGCATAGTGCCTAAGTTACTTAACTGCTAACCAGAAGGCTTGTGGTTCAAACCCACCAGCCACTCCTTGGAAGATAGATGGGGCAATCTATTTCCATAGTGATACTGTCTCAGCAACCCAAGGATGGGTCGCTATGAGTCAGGGCTGACTGGACGGCACATAACAACAACAATAATCTTTATGCAAGCAGGCTGCCATATCTTTCTCCCACAGAGCAGATGGTGGATTCAAACTACTGACCTTTCAGTTAGCAGCCAAGTGCTTAGGCACTGCAGCATGAGGGCTCCTTAGTTGGTCTATAAGAATTCTAAAATCCTGTTGAGCAAATGCTGCTGAATCTTTCTACCTGGAGTTAGGGAATGTACCTTGATTGTTGTTGTTGTTATTAGGTGCCGTTGAGTCATTTCTGACTCATGGTGATCCCATGCACAGCAGAGCGAAACACTGCCAGATCCCGCATCAGCTCCGTGTTCCCTGCTATACTTGGGCCCATAATCACAGACACCGTGTCAATCCATTTCGTTGAAGGCCTCCCCCTCTTTCATCCACCCTCCACCTTACCAATCATGACATCCTTCTCCAGGGAAT
>NW_006928738.1:4931-5719 GCF_000298275.1 Orycteropus afer afer
GATACAGTTCTCCAATCAGGGCAGCGTCTTCTCAGCCATGCTGCGGCATGCTTCTCTCTGGTTTGCCCTGCTTGGGCCAGCATTACAGATCTCTTTTAACTTTGCAGATGGGCACCCAAAGAGGCACCCCACTCTGCCAGTAAGGCTCCTGCCTGAAGACACACAGCTTTCTTACTCCATGGGCTGGGAAGCCTGCTGCTCTGTCTCATGCTGATTTCTTGGTCCTGTTGCCACTGTCTCTTTGCTCTCTCAACTCAGGGATCTAGGATCCAAGGACGCGCAGTAGTCCTGTTTTATTTCTTGATGGTAGTCAGATCCCCCTTTTCTGTCTCTGAAATGGCTAATTTAAAGCATAGTAGGATGACAAAATTGACCAATCCCCATGTTAGGGTTCCATACATCTTATTTCCATGGTCCTATCCCCATGAGGATGCCATATACATTATTTACATTATTATTAAGCTATATGGTCGCTTTGGTGGGCCATAAGCACCTCAGATTTGCATAGTACCACTCAGTCATCTTGCAGGAGTCACAAAAACCATGGCTAGAAGAGCCATATAAAGTATTTCACTGCACAATGCTCTTCGTGACAATATGAATTTTTCTTAGTGTGTTTCTTGGCAATAAAAATTTAGGTGTTCAACAGTCTCTTTAAATATCAAAGAGTATGCCTAATTAGGTTTTTCTGTGTGTTGGCTTCAGAACATGGCAACCCCATATGCTAAAGCCCATCTACTTGCCTCTCAAGACTTAAATGCATATACCTGGGACCTATCAGTTGATCT
>NW_006928739.1:0-3178 GCF_000298275.1 Orycteropus afer afer
AGGACCTGGTAGGGGAAGATTAAGAATAATAATAAAAAGGACAAAAGTATTAATAATATTAGTTGGTTTGAAACGGACAAATCAAGCAAACAAATCACTGGGAAAAACAAAGCAAAAAAAGAAAAGAAAAGAAAAAATCAGTGGAGGACTGGGTAGGGTACCCAGGCTCTGTCTGAGCACACAGACTGTGTGATGGAGTTCCTGTGGGCCCAGAAGGTAGTTGGGAGTGGGGATGGCCACACCTCCGTTCACCCAGTGGGTGTAAGGTGTAGTAACAAGAAGAATGTCATACCTTTTCAGTCTTGCAGGCCGTGAGTGTCCTTGTGGTTGCTGGAAAGCAGAACATGTTCTTAAGCGCCAGGAATCTGCGAGAGTGCTGTCTCTTTGAATATCCAAAATAGTCAACCTGCTTTTTAAACCTACAAAATGTCGGCGCCCTCCAGACCAGCAAATTCCACAGCTCAGCCCACCTTTCTCTTCACCTTCTTTGTTTGTTCCCAAGCCACCATGCACAGTCCTCCATGCAGTCCCTGGGTAGCAGGGTGATTTTTAGGTTAATTCCTAAGTCCTACCACCACAGGAATCTGCGAGAGCACTGTCTTTTTAAATATCCAAAACTGTCAAGCCGCTTTTTAAACGTACAAAATGGCAGCATCCTCCGGATCGGCAAAAGTCCACAGCTCAGCCCACCTTTCTCTTCACCTTCTCCATTTGTTCCCCAGCCACCATGCACAGTCTTCTGTGCAGTCCCTGGCTAGCAAGTTGATTTTTGGGTTAATTCTTAGGTCCTACCACCACTCGGGAATCTCCAAGCCATGTCATCTGTGCCGTCAGGGTCACTCAGGCCACTGCCAGACTGCAGCTCCATGTGTCTCCTTTTTTGGTATTTTCATGCAAATTCTTCTGCTACTTGGGTTTTGTCCACTTTTGTATCCTTCTCTTCAAGGCTCAGGGGTCCAAGATTATCTTCTATGTCTGTGTTAATTGCTTTCCCTTTTCTTTGTTGAAGAGAGTCTGTGCAGTCCTTCTGCCTAGTCCACCATCTTGCCGGAACTCCATGATATTCTTAACACTATCCCACAACTCACCTGGTCTTCGGTAATTGGTGTTCAGTGCATTAAATCTATTCCTCAGATGGTCTCTAAATTCAGGTGGGATATAATTAAGGTCATATTTTGGCTCTTGTGGACTTGTTTTAATTTTCTTCAGCTTCAGCTAAAACTTGCGTTTGAGTTCCATAGTCAGCTGCTGGCCTTTTTCTGACTGATGATATTGAGTTTCTTCCTCACCTCTTTCCACAGATGTAGTTGATTTGATTCCTGTATTCCACCTGGCAAAGTCCATGTGTACGGTCACTGTAGTGTTGAGAAAAGGTATTTGTGATTAATAAGTCATTGGTCTTGCAAAATTCTATCATGTGATCTACATCATTTCCATCACCAAGGCGATATTTTCCAACTGCCGATGCATCTTTGTTTCTAACTTTCTCATTCCAATGACCAGTAATTATCTATACATCTTGAATGCATGTTTCATCAATTTCACACAGCAGAAATTGGTTAAAAAAAAAAATCTGTAATTTCTTTATCTTTGGCTTTAGTGGATGGTGCATAAAGTTGAATAATAGTTATATTAACTGGTCTGCCTTGTAGGCTTATGGATATTATCCTATCACTGACAGTGTTGTACTTGAGGACAGTATTTAAAGCACTTTTTGACAACAAATGTAATACTCTTTCTCTTCAGTTTGTTATCAACAGCATAATAGACCATACGATTGATTTCAGCCACCACTGCACCCCCCACAATGAATCCATTATTTTCTGTGCTAAGTCTTTTTTATAGAAATTATTCTCAATTTTGATACTTTTATTTTGATAATAAAAATATGTGGATATTTCTTTTCTCTCTTGTTTTATTAATATCTATATAATATCCTTGATTATCCCTTTTGGTTTGCAAAGCCTAAAACATTTACAATTTTGCTTTTTACCAAAAAAGTTGTCTACCTTGAAAGAGAGTCATATTTTCTTATTTTATTTAAAGTTTTATTTGTCATATTGTAGTGTAGTGAATTACTTGGTATGGCTCTTGTAGCCATGGTCTCTCACTCCAACCAGATGAGTGACTGGAACTATACAAATGTAAGGGGTCTGGGTCCCAAGTAGGGGATTGGAAAGCTTGTTAGTAACGTAAATAAGGTACATGGCATCTTTGTGGGAGTGGGACTATGGTAATAAAGTATGTGGAACTCTGATGTGGGTATTGGTTCATTTTATCATCCTGCTAAGCTTAAAGTGAGCCCATCCAGAGGCAGAAATGAGGATCTCAGTGCCATCGAGAGAGAAGAGCTGGATTTAGAATGAAGTGCATCCTTGAACCGGAGATCCTGGCTCTGGATCGCCTTGGCAGAGATGACGGGCAGAGATGACGGGCAGAGATGACCACACAAGTCAAACCAACAGGCACGATAAGAGCTGAAATCTTGCCAGCACACAGAGTGAGAAAACTGAGTACCTTGGGCCAGAGGCGTGGTGTTGGAGTGGGGTGAACCTAGTTGCACCTATCAGTAGAGCTAATATTGTTTTGTAGCACTTGCCTGAGCAGGGCAGAGGCCAAGCTGAGAGACCAAGGACCAAAGAGAGTTGTGCCTAAGGGCATAACCAAGGGGAGGTTGTTCTGATTGAAGAATTATATCCTGGGCATTCCTAAATCTCAATTGTAAACTGTTACTTCCTTAATAAACCCCATAATCATGAGTATAGTCTGTGAGTTGTGTGTGGACATTGCAACAAATTATGGAACCCAACAGAGAAGTGATGGGTGCCATGGGAGGGACAGCTGGTGCGGTGCTGTGAATTACTTGGAATGACTTTTCTAGTCATGGACTTTGTAACCCCCACTGGATTACTTGGGTGGGACCATCCAAATAAGGTGTGTAGAACTCTGATGTCAGGATTGGTTAGTTTTGTCACTTCATCAGGCTTAAAATGAGCCCTCCTGAGGAAGAGAGGAGTTCTGGTGGCATAGTGCCTAAGGCATTTGACTGCTAAACAGAAGGCTGGTGTTTCAAACCCACCAGCCACTCCTCCGAAGGAAGACTGACCAATCTACTTCCATAGAAATACTGCCTCAGAAACCCAAGGTGGGGTTGCTATGAGTAGGGACTGACTTGATG
>NW_006928739.1:3763-5733 GCF_000298275.1 Orycteropus afer afer
AAGATGCTGCCTCCATGCCCTTTTTGCACATACTAATGTTATTTATTATAAGTTTCAATTTAAAATTATCGTAGAACTTGCAAGATGCAATTCTTCTGCATTGGCTCTGGTATCCTTTTGACACATTGCCAGGATTCTTTGAGTATTTCTTTACTTTCTCTGGTAAACAAGATATTCCAGCCTTATTGGTACTTCCCTCCCATTCCCCACCTATGTAATCAGCCACTTCCCTCAATTTCTCCAAATGGAGAATAGTATTGAGAAACTAAAATCTGGACTTTAGGTGTGCCTGTTGCTGTTGTTATTTCATTACTTATAGCCCTGCCTTAGTAGGCAGAGCTTGGAAATATGATATGATAGGATATGGTGTGAGGTACTCCCAATAGCTTCAACTTTTTGAGCACTTTATATACATACATACATATATATATATATACATTTAAAAGACCGAATTGCTTATGTCTAGAGAGGAAAAAGAATAAATCTTTTTCACTATACAGAGCTTTCCAAATTCTTCTGTTTTGCTTTTGTTACTATTTGGGTCAGACTATTAGTGAAATAAGACACCCGTTTCAACATATTAGGAGCTCCAGTGACATAGTGCCTAAGACACTTGACTGCTAGTCAGAAGGCTGGAGGATCAAATCCACCAACCACTCCTCAGAAGGAAGGTTGGGCAATCTTCTTCCATAGTGATACTGCATCAGAAACCCAAAGAGGGGTCTCTATGAGTTGGATCTGACTTGATGGCTGTGAGTTTTATTAGTTCCAACATACTGCAAGACCAAGCATTTCAAAATTACTGGAAAATTCTAGTAACACAAAAACATAAGTAATATTTTCAGCTGCTAGATGCATGAAAGGACTGTTTGGTATGGAGATGAGGAAGCAAAATCTATTCCTTTGGTTACCTGGTCATTTGGCAAAGGTCTTGGATGCAGTGCTGTCTTTTCACTGTGGTATGATTTCACAGTGGTCTAGAAGCCTCACGGCTGAGAACAATTTGCCCTATGAAAGAGAGAGTGAGAAAGGAGAGAACAGGGGAAAAATCCCACCTCAATCAAAAGGTCCCTAATGCAGCACTCTGCTCAGTTAAGTTTCGTGTTATTAAATCAGGAATTCTTGGCTGAGTTATTCATTTTAATCAATCTAGTTATTACATAGGAACCCAGTGGTGCAGGTGTTAAGCTGCTAACTGCTAGGTCAGCAGTTCAAACCCATCAGCTACTCTGTGGGAGGAAGATATGGCGGTGTTCCTCCTTAAGGTTTATGACCTTGGAAACCCCATAAGGCAACTCTACTCAGTCCTATGAGGTTGCTATGATTCGGAATCAACTCCTCAGAATTGGTTTCATGTATTACATATACCATTACATCTGCTACTGTTTTCTGCTCTTCCTGCTATGACACCTTCACAAAATGGATTAGTGTCTTAATTTCCAAATGTTATGAGAAGCAAGAGAGAGGCTGAAGATTTACAAGCTTAAATTGCCCTAAGATTAGGCCTTATTTCTTTAGCAGTGAAGATTCATACATTACAAGGATTAAAAAATTTCTTCAGAGATAAAATCCTGCACTTAGTGGAAACTTGAGAATCATCAGCAATGATTAGTGTCCTCAGGGAACAGGTGACTGAGACATGGGCAAAGGCTCTGGGAGAGGTGTTAGGACAGACTGAAGCAAATGCCAAGTAGTACAGAGTACAAAAAGACATGATGAGTTTTCCGTAAAATGTGCCTTTCAAGAATACGCTAGCAGGGGAAGGACATCTTTTAGGAAAGGCAGCCCTGGACACTGGAAAATGAAATTAAATTCTCAATAAGTTAGTCAGTCTCCTGGAAACTTTCACGCCAATAGCAGGTTTTAACACAGAATTGGCACAAGTGACAGTAGAATAAGAAAACAGGATGATGCAAATAAAGACCTGAAGACTGAGCACCAGCCCTTTGAGACAGGTCTGAAGGATTTTG
>NW_006928740.1:0-782 GCF_000298275.1 Orycteropus afer afer
AGAAATGGGTGTAAAACAAAGCTCCAAGAATTGATGGAATACCCATTGAGATGTTTCAACAAACAGATGCTGCTCTGGAGTCACTTATTTATCTACGTCAAGAAATTTGGAAGATAGCTACCTGGCCAACTGAGTGGAAGAGATCCATATTTGTACCCATTCCAAAGAAAGGTGATCCCACAGAATGTGGAAATTCTTCAACAATATAATTAATATTACACACAAGTAAAATCTTGCTGAAGATAATTCAAAAATGGCTACAGCAGTATCTTGACAGGGAACTTCCAGAAATTCAAGCTGGATGCAGAAGAGGATGTGGAATGAGGGATATCATTGTTGATGGCAGATGGATCTTGGCTGAAAGCAAAGAATTCTAGAAAGATGTTTACTTGTGTTTTATTGACTATGCAAAAGCATTTGATTGTGTGGATCATAACAAATTATTGATAACATTGAGAAGAATGGGAAATCCAGAACACTTAATTGTGCTCATGAGAAACCTGTACATAGACCAGGAGGCTGTCATTTAAACAGAATAAGGAGATACTGCATGGTTTAAAATCAGGAAGGGAGTGTGTCAAGGATTTATCCTTTCACCATACTTATTCAATCTGTATGCTGAACAAATAATCCAAGAAGTTGGGACTATATGAAGAGGAATGCAGCATCAGGATTGAAGGAAGACTCATTAACAACCTGAGATATGCAGATGACACAGCATTGCTTGCTGAGAGTGAAGAAGAGTCGAAGCACTTACTGATGAAGATTAAAGACTACATACA
>NW_006928740.1:1002-2513 GCF_000298275.1 Orycteropus afer afer
AAGCAAGAATGGCCAGACTTCCTCTCATCTACTTTGGTCATGTTGTCAGAAGGGACCATTCCCTGGAGAAAGATACCATGCTTGGTAAATTGGAGGGTCAACAAACAAGGGAAGGCCCTCACAAAGATGGATGGACACACTGGCTACAATGATGGGTTCAGGTATGGTAAGGAGTGTGAGGATGGGACAGGACTGGATCATGATTTATTCTGTTGTACGTAGGGTCGCAGTGAGTTGGAGCCCACTCGAGGGGACCAAAGAACAACAAAATCAATGTTGGAAACTGAGGTTTGATTTCCAGTCAATGCACCTCATGTGCAGCCACAGTGGAGGCTTGAGAGTTTCTAGGATGCTGAACAGGTTTGAGTGGAGCTTCCATATTAAGACAGACTAGGAAGAAGGGCCTGCTGATGTATTTTCAAAAATCAGCCAGCATGAAGCCGACCCCATCACAGTTCTTTGCTATTGCTATTGTTGGTGCCACTCATGGTGATCACATGCTCAATAGAACAAAATCCTGCCCATTCCTGCAAAACCTCCATGATCAGTTGTGGATCTGACCTTTGTGATCCATAGGGTTTTCATTGGCCAATTATTGAAATGTCTGTGAGTTCTGTGTGGCCATTGCAATAAATTATGGAACCCAGAAGAGAAGCAGCGAGTGCCGTGAGAGGGACTGTTGGTGTCAGAATTGGTTAAAAGGCTGGAGGTTTGCAGCATGTCTGGCCTCATGAATAAGCTTTGGGGTGTTGATGGGACTCTATTTCCCCCTTGTGAGGCTGGAGGAGCTCAGAAGATGCTGCCCCCTGTCCTTTTTGCAGGCATCATGCTTGGTAAAGTAGAGGGTCAGCAAAAAAAAGGGGGAAAAAAACCTCAATGAGATGGATTGACACAGTGGCTGCAACAGTGGGCTGAAACACAGCAGTGATTGTGAGGATGGCGCAGGACCAGGCAGTGTTGTGTTCTGTTCTGCACAAGATCACCAAGAGTGGAAATGGAGCGTTCTGGTAAGATGGAAGACTAGGCAGACAAACTACACAGACCCTCTTCAACAAAGAAAAGGTGAATTAACACCAATACAGAAGATAATCCTGGAGCCCTGAGCTTTGAAAGGAAGGATACAGAAGTGGACTGAACTCCAACAAGTAGAAGAACCTGCATGAAAACAATGAAAAAGGAGACATACAGAGTTGCAGTCTGTCAGTGATCCTGATGGCATGGACAGCTTGGATATTGGCAAGTGGAGTTAGGACCTAAGAATTAACCTAAAAATCAGCCCTGCTAGCCAGGGGCTGCATGGAGGACTGGTGCCTGGTGAATAAAAAGGGAAAGCAGCAAAGAGGGAGAAGTGCTGTGTCCAATGAACTCCAAACAGAATAGACCCCAAAAGAAAATCACCAAGATAAATCATTATCAAACTCACCAAAACCAAAGACAAAGAAAGAATCCTGAAAGCAGCATGGGAAAAACAAAAATTTACCTATGAAGGGCAACCAATAAGACTAAGCTCT
>NW_006928740.1:3293-3813 GCF_000298275.1 Orycteropus afer afer
CACAGGAGAGCAGAAGTGGCAATATTAATTTTTGATAAAATTGACTTTAAGACAAAAAACACCATAACAGACATGGAAGGACATTATATAATGATCAAAGGATCAATCAAACAAGAAGATATAACCATAATAAATATCAATGGACCCAATGAAAGAGCCCCAAAATACATAAATCAGACTTTAACAGAATGAAATAGAAAAATAGATGACTCCACATTCATAGTAAGAGACTTTAATATACCACTTTCAATCAAAGATAGAACAAGTGGAAAGAAACTCAACAAAGATGCAGAAGAACTAAGCAATACAATCCACCAACTTGACCTTATAGACATCTACATGGCACTTCACCCAACAACAACACAATATCCATTCTTTTACAGTGCACATGGAACATTCTCCATGATAGACCATGTTTAACCCATAAAGCAAGCCTTAATAAATTTAAAAACATTGAAATACTGCAAAGCATCTTCTCAGATCACAATGCTATAAAATTAGAAATCAACAATAGGAAGAT
>NW_006928740.1:4470-5199 GCF_000298275.1 Orycteropus afer afer
TGCTGCTATTGACCTGGCCAATGCCTTTTTCTCCCTTCTGGTTTTGAAGGAATATCAGCAGTTTCCTTTCAGCTGGCAAAGCCAGCAGTACCCTTCCACCATCCTACCTAAGTGATGCTGGGGGTTTTGGAGTGACTTTAAAGGGCAGCCCGGAAGCAGAACCAGGTGCCAGAGGTTTTGAAACAGCTTTAATGGCAGCCAGGAAAGAGAACTGGGCACGGAGTTTGGAGCAGCTTTAGGAGAGGCCATAAAGTAAGTGGAGCAGTTTAGAACAACTAAGGAACATGAATTTGTCAGTTTGTCATCCTCTGGTGGCTTGCATGTTCATATGAGAATGGAGGCTACACCACAGTGTTAGTAGCAGGGTTAGCCATGGTGGACAGTTTTCACAAGAGCTTCCAGACTAGAACAGACTTGGAAGAAGGAAGAGGCAATCCACTTTTCAAAGAATTGGCCAATTAAAACCTTATAAATAGCAGTGAAGCACTCTCTGATATATTACCAGAAAATGTGATGAATAGCCCTGAAACATTGTCTGATGCATTGTTGCAAGATGAGCCACTCAGGTCAGAAGGAACTCAAAATATGACTAGGGAAGAGCTGCCTACTCAGAGTAGAGCTGATCTTAATGATATGGATGGAGTAAAGCTTTTGGGACCTCCATATGTTGATGAGGCATGACTCAAAATCGGAAGAAACAGTTGCAAACATCCACTAATAATCAGAACA
>NW_006928741.1:0-780 GCF_000298275.1 Orycteropus afer afer
GCTATTCTTTAGGTTTCTATGGCCAATTCTTTGAGATGTGGATGGCCCCTTCCTTCTTCCAAGTCTGTCTTAGTCTGGAAGCTCCACTGAAACCTATCCACCGTGGGTGATGCTACTGGTTTTGAAATACTGGGGGCATAGACTCCAGCCTCATAGCACCACGCAAGCCACTACAGTATCAGAAACCGACAGACGTGTAGTGAAAGTGTGGAGGAAAGAGAAAATTTTAAAGCAGAAATGATATGGATTAGGTAATGCTTTGGATGCTACTGTTCTTTAATACTCTGAAATCTAGAACCTTATGAAGGGAAAAGGAGGAGGAAAGACAGGATAGAGGAGAAAAAATTTAAAATAGGTAGATCACATAAATGTAATATGTTTTAGATCAAATACATTATATCTTCAAGCTAAAAATTATGTACAACCTGTATCTGAGAAAGATTTTTTTTTCTTTTTTTGTTCTACATGAAATCCATTTGTAACTTTGGCTTAAATATTTTAAAAAATCTAATGTGATCTCATCCACACTTATTTAATTCCTGGTTTCAGATCCAATTACTTAAGTGTTTTTCTTTGTAAGTCCAATTTAAGAGATACTTTTTTAAAAAATCTAATTTTAGGAGTCTCTGGGTGGTGCAAATGATTAAATGCTGGACTACTAACTGAAAGGTTAGTGGTTCAAACCCATTCATAGGCTTCTCAGAAGTAAGATCTGGTGGTGTGCTCCCAGAAGGTTGCAGGCTTGAAAACCCTCCGGAGCAGCTCTACTCTGCACATGTG
>NW_006928741.1:1585-3151 GCF_000298275.1 Orycteropus afer afer
AGCTAGGTGGTGGGTTTGAACTGCTGATATTCTGGTTAACAGCCAAACCTTACCCACTATGCCACCATAGCTCCTTCTGTAAGGCAGAATGCCCTATAAAGAAACATCATCAGTACCTGGGAACTGAAAGAGCACACCGAGGAGTAACAGAACTGGGGGGAAGTTGCCCTAGTTTGAGACTCCCAAAGCTCACATGGTCATAGCCCTTGGTCTATGCAGCCTTCTCTTGCCCCTGCCTTATCAAAGGCCATAATCTTCCTTCCCAAAATGCAGATGCTGTCAAATCAGAATGCGGTGCAAGCAGAATGCTGGGTGCCATCCCTATAGCTTTCCAGAAGGGGAGACATGATACCCACATCTGCATTCTGTTCCCAACCAAGAAGAAGTTCCCTCAAGGGGTGTCTGTGATCTTTCCCAGGGTGACTTCTCTGCTTCATTGCCTCTCAGTCCACAATGTCTTAAATATGAAGACAACTTCTTGCTATAAATAAACCCAAAAGCACTTGCTGCTGCTGCATCTTTGTCTGATATTACCAAGTAAAAATGTCCATCCTACCTCTACTTGGAAGAAAAAATGTCAGGTAGTCCCCGACTTACAATGGAGTTCCAATGACTCCATTGTATGTCCATTCTGATGTAAGCCGAATCTCTCTCTCTCTCTCTCTCTTTTTTACTGCCTTTTATTATCAATGTCTTTATAACATCAGGTCTTTGAATGGGTGTGAATGAACATCTGAGAATGACAGCATCAACAAATTACATGTTGCAACATTGTATGTAGTAAGTATTACTAATGATGATGTGGAGAAAACAAAAAAAAGTGATTGTAAGTGAGACTTATCATAACTTGAATATGTCCTAAGTTAAGGACTACCTGTACTACCAACACTGCAAACTCAGATTTCTTTGTTTTAGCTTCTGAGGAATGCTGGTCTACCTTGGTCTGTAACCACCTCAATCCACCCTCACTTTAACCTTGCCCTGTGTATATAATGTTGGTGTTACTCTGATGTACTGATCCTTTAGGGCAAGAATGGAGTCCTCTGACTTGGACCATTAATTTCCACCCTCCATCCCTTGAGGAATGACAGGTTCTTAGAAAGATAAAATCATGACTCAGAAGGCAAGTCTCAGAAAGAAGGAAATGGGATTTCCATCTTTCCTCTGTATTTCAATTTCTTGTGTTTAGATTTTAAGGAGGGTAGATTGTAAAGGCATGCTTCTGGATATGGGCTATCAAAATGGTGTCCAGGCCCTTGTGGCAGGCTGGGGGCAAGGAATGATAGTTCCCCAAGAATATCAAAGAGGCACCTTCTCTTGTAAACCCAATGAACTAGCTTCACATGCTTTTCTATTTATTGCCTCACTACTGTCTGTTGAAACATGAAGAAAATTTAGTCTGTGGGCTCCAATGTTAATGTTAACTTTGCTTCACAGTGTAATATTGAAGGGTAAAACCAATATGAAGCATGAAAAGAATGATGATTCTTCCTGCCTTTCCCTGCTCTTTAATCCTGGAAGCCTCACTGGTCTGACAGCAGTCATCAGGAAGGGATCTCCCAGGGG
>NW_006928741.1:5131-5782 GCF_000298275.1 Orycteropus afer afer
GTAGTGAGAACCCACCCAGAGGCCAGTGTGTTTACAGCCTTCACAAGAGCTGCCACCCCACCAGCATCCACAGCCGTGATTTGTCTGGGTAACATGTGGCACTTCTGAAGAGATCTGGGCTTCTAGGGAGTGACAGAGCTGGAGTGAGGGAGGACATGAAGTAGATCTGAGTTTGAGAAGCATGGGTGAGTGGGTAAGGCGTGACCGAACGCCTGTCCACGAAGTGCAGTCCGGAGTCCCGGCTCTGTAAACACCGCAGCGGCAGCGTCATAATGAAATTTACACCCAGTCCTCCGGGGTTTGACACGGAATCTCTAGGGGAAACGCATTCTCCCATTCCCAGTGTAGAGAGCCAGGGTGGGTGGGAGGGGACTGGTCCTTTGCCAGAATTGCGGAGGCATTTACATGAAAGTTCTGATCCAAAGACATTGTCTACTTAGATAAAGTTTTGAAAGTTTGGTAGCTAAGTATAAAAAATGCTCTTCTAGCACATTTTATTTGATTTTTTAAAATTATAAAAGTAATACATGTAAAAAAAAATTAGCGTAGCATACTTACAAAAATACCTCGCTGGGAAGAGTGTAGTTGGCAAGAACTTCTAATACATGCATTGTTTGCATAAAAATACTGAGGAACTTATGTCTCATAAAG
>NW_006928742.1:0-963 GCF_000298275.1 Orycteropus afer afer
TAGTGATACTGCCTCGGAAACCCAAGCAACAGTCGCTATGAGTCGGGTCCAACTTGATGGCATATAACAACAACAACAATAACAGTGTTTGACTGAAAGCTAAGTGACAGGAATGAGTTAAATTCCAGGTCCAAAAGGTAACTAAGGGCCATAGTCTACCAGATCAGTAAGCCTTATTATTTTGTACTTGAATTTTATTCCACACTTTTCTCCCACTCTATCCTCCCACTCTATCCAGGATCTCCAACTTTGATCCTTTCTAAGTGATTGGCAATGGTAGCTAAGCACCATGTAATTCTGGGCTCAGGATCACATAGGCTGAGGTTCCCATGGTCCACTAGTCCCTTGGACTAATTATTTCTATGCATCTTTGATTTTCTTTTCTCTTCTTTGCTCCAGATGTGGAGAAACCAACAATTGCATGTAATATGGCTGCTCACCAGTTCTTAAAGACCCAAAGTAGAATATCAAACAATGTTTTCATGTACTAGGTTATTCCAATTGAACTTGATGTCCCCTGCAACCATGATCCAGTGCTCACAAGCCCAGCAACTCACCTGCTCAAGGGTTTGGTTGTGGCTGAGGAGTTATCAAAATTTGCCTCCTGTTAGCTCTATTGTATATAAGGACATTTTTCTAATACATACAAATATGTATATAGAAATATTGTCTGACAAACCTATATACATAGATATATTCTAGCTCACTTACCCATACCTAATTATCTTTTCTGTCTACCTATGTATTCACACATTGTTTAGGTTCTCTTGTGCTGCTCCCACAGAAATACAACAAATGGGTTGTTTTAACAAACAGGGATTTATTCTCTTAAAGTTTAAGAGGCTGGAATTATGAGTTCAAAGTGCCAGCTTTCAGGGCAGGTTGAAAGCCCCTCAACCTTGGACTTCAGCTCTTCCTCTTGCTCCCAACCCACTGAAGCCAGAGACACCTCTTAGCTCAGGA
>NW_006928742.1:4088-6362 GCF_000298275.1 Orycteropus afer afer
AAAAATGTTTGCAGTAGTATATTGACAGAGAACTTCCAGAGGTGCAGGCTGGATTCAGAAGAGGATGTGGAATGAGGGATATCATTGCTGATGTCAGATGGATATTGGCTCAAAGCAAAGAATACCAGAAATATGTCAACTTGTGTTTTATTGACTATGCAAAAGCATTTGATTGTGTGGATCATAACAAATTGTGGATAACATTGAGAAGAATGGAAATTACAGAACACTTAATTGTGGAACCTGTACATAGAACAGGAGACCATTGTTCAAACAGAAAAAGGGAACAGTCCATGGTTTCAAATCATGAAGGGAGTGTGTCAGGGTTGTATCTTTCACCATACTTATTCAACCTTTATGGTGAGCAAATAATCCAAGAAGCTGGACTACATGAAGAAGAATGTAGCATCAGGATTGGAGGAAGAATCATTAACAACCTGTGATCTGCTGATGACACAACTTAGCTTGCTGAAAGTAATGATAACTTGAAGTACTTACTGATGAAGATTGAAGAATACTGTCTGCAGTATGGATTACATCTCAATGTAAAGAAAGCAAAAATCCTCATGACTGGACCTAAAAGCAGCATTATGATAAATGGAGAAAAGATTGAAATTGTCAAAGACTTCACATTGCTTAGTTCTACAATCAACACCAATGGAAGCAGCCATCAGGATATCAGATGACGTATAGCACTGGGGAAATTGGCTGCGAAGGAACTCTTTCAAGTGCTGAAGAGCAAAAATGTCTCCTTGAGGACTAAGGTGCACCTGACACAAGCCATGGTCTTTTCAATTGCCTCATATGCATGTGAGAGCTGGACAATGAACAAGAAGGACCAAAGAAGAGTTGAGGCTTTTGAGCTGTGGTGTTGGCAAAGAGTGCTAAAAGTACCATGGACTGCTAAAAGAAGTAACTGGTCTGTCCTGGTAGAAGTGAGGCCAGAATGCTCCTTGGAAGAGAGAATGGCCAGACTTCATCTCACATACTTTGGTCATGTTGTCAGAAGGGATCATTATCTGGAGAAGGATGGCATGCTTGGTAAGGTGGAAGGTGGAGGAAAGAGGGGAAGACCCTCAATGAGGTGGATTGACATGGTGGTGGTGGCAATGGGCTCAAGTGTAGCAAGAATTGTGGAGCTGGCTCAGGACCAGGCAATGTTTTGTTCTGTTCTGCATAAGGTCATTATGAGTCTGAGATGACTCGATGGCACTTAACAACAACAGCAACAACCAGAAGGTTGGCAGTTCAAACCCATCAGCCACTCTGCAGAAGGAAGACTGGGCAACCTATTTCCATAAAGATTTACCCCTCTGAAACACAAAGTGGGTTGCTATGAATCAGAATTTGCTTGAGGGCAGTGAGTTTTTTTTTTGTGTGTGTGTGTGTGTGTGTTGTTGCTTTTGTTTAAACTATCTATTAGTTACAGTAATTTTTTTATTATGTCTTTGGGATTTTCTATGTACAACATCATACCATCTGCAAGTAGAGATAGTTTTACTTCTTCTTAGCCAGTTTGGTATATATACTAAAAATTTTAGTATGTATACTAAAAGATGCGGAGAGGAAACCTAGGCCACGCCTCAAAGCAGCAAGGCGGGAAAACAGGAGAAAGGAGAGGATAAGGCCTAGGGACTGTGACAGAGTGAGGAGTCAGCCGCAGAGATCCAAGTAAGGGTGGTTGGAGAGGTTTCCAACAGCTAATGGAGATAAATTTGTCTGTCAGTTTGTCCTACTGTGGTGACGTGTTGCTGTGAGTCTTGAGGCTGTGCCACTGGTGTTTCAAACACAATGGAGTGCACATTGTGCACAGGTATCAGCCTGGCTTGCAGACTGAGACAGACTAGGAAAATGGAAGAGATGATCCACATCTCAAAGAATTGGCCAGGGAAAACCTTATGAATAGCAGAGAAACACTGCCTGATACATTACTGTGTAACATTATGAATAGTCCAGAAACATTGCCCAATACAGAGGAGGAGGATGAGTCACTTATGTTAGAAGACTCTCAAAATAGGACTAGAAAAGAGCTGCATCATCAGATAAAAACCAGATTTACTCATGTGGATAAGGTAAAGCTTTCAAGACCTCCATTTGCTGACGTGGCACCTCTCAAATTGAGGAAAAAACAGCTGCAAACATCCATTAATCATTGGAACATGGAATGTATAAAGTAGGAATCTAGGAAAATTGGAAGTTGTCAAAAATGAAATGGAACACATAAAGATTGATATCTTTATGTGAGCATTAGTGAGCTGAAATGGACTGGTTTTG
>NW_006928743.1:0-3298 GCF_000298275.1 Orycteropus afer afer
AGGGATTGTGGGGCTGGTGCGGGATCGGGCAGTGTTTCGTTCTGCTGTGCATGGGGTCGCTATGAGTCGGAAACGACTCGATGGCACTTAACAACAACACAACAACAACATCCTCCTCCCTTGCTTCTACCACTTTATCTTGCTTCTTTGTGTGGACTGTGATAGTCTGTTGTCTCCAAGACATTGTAACCTTTTATTTAGATCTCTGTTAACTGTTTGTGAAGAGCAGTTAAGGGTGAGTCAGGCTGTTCTTGGTGATCATTTATCATTGGCCAGTGGGCGGAGAAGGAAGTGGTGGCTCTCACTCAGTAAGTGGAGCTGTAGGAGGTACAGTTATAGTTGTATTATATGTGTATGGTTGCTGTCTCCCACTCAGACAAAAACCATGATTGAAAAACCATCAAAAAAGTAAAAGCAAGCTGCATAAACACACAGGAGCAATCAATAAAACAAGAAAAAGGAAAAAAAAAAAAAAAACACAGAATCTGGGGAGAGAGAAATAAGAGAAAAGAGGTAGGGTAGGAGAATAATGAAGAAAAAATGGAAAAAATGCAGAAAGAATGGTGTTAGCTGTGAAAAAAAAATGGGAATCAGAACCAGAGAAGAGAGAAAAAGCTGAAAACTGGAAGCTGGGAAGGGAAGAATAAAGAATAACAATAAAAGGGATTTAAAAAAATGATAGTAATTATTTTAAACAGAGAATAACAACAGCAAAAAAAATGGAAAAAAAAATATGGTCAGGGTGGGCAGGGCACCCAAACTCCATCAGAGCACACAGACTGGGGTGGAATTCCTGCTGGCCCAGAAGGTGGTTGGGAGTGGGGATGGCCACACATCCGTTCACTCAGAGAGTGTGGGGTATAAGAGTAACAAGGAGAATATCATGCCTTTCCAATAGTTCACGTCCAGAAGTCCTTGCATTTCCCAGCCAGTGGAGCCTATTCTTAGGTCCCTGGAATTCCATCATCCTCTTTGCTGCTTCCCCTTTTATTCACCAGCTACCAGTGCAGTCTTCCATGCAGCCCCTGGCTAGTAGGGCTGATTTTTAAGTTAATTCTTAGGTTCTCACACCACTTGGCAATATCCAAGTTTCCCATGCCATGAGGATTGCTTGTAGACCACAGCTCTGTATGTGTCCTTTTTTGGTATTTTCATGAAGGTTCTTCTACTACTTGGAGTTTAGTCCACTTCTGTATTCTACCTTTCAATGTTGAGGGCTCCAAGATTATCTTCTGTATCTGTTAATTGGTTCCTCTTTTCTTTGTTGAAGAGAATCTGTGTAGTTTGTCTGCCTATTCCACCATCTTTTCTCCATTTATCACGATGCTGCTTATTGGTCCAGTAGTGAGGACTTTTGTTTTCTTAATGTGGAAATGTAATACATACTGCGGACAGTGGTCTTTAGTCTTCATCAGTAAGTGCTTCAAGTGAAACACACTTTCAGCAAGCAAAGTTGTGTCATCTGCATATGACAGGTTATTAATGAGAGCTCTGGTGGTATAGTGCCTAAGGCACTTAACTGCTAACCAGGAGGTGGGTGGTTCAAAGCCACCAGGCACTCTGTGGAAGGAAGAGGAGGCAATCTACTTCTGCAAAGATTTATCACCGTGGAAACTGAAAGAGGGTCACTATGAGTTGGAATCAACTTGATTGCAGTGAGTTTAGTTTTTGGTTCTCTTCCTCCAATACTGATGTCATGCTCTTCTTTTTATGGTCCAACTTCTCAGATTATCTACTCAGTAAACAGATTGAATAAGTATGGTGAAATGATACAACCCTCATTCGCTCCTTTCCTGATTTAAATCCATGCAGTATCCTCTTGTTCTATTCGAATAACAGCCTCCTGGTGTATGAACAGGTTCTTCATGAGTAAAATTAAATGTTTTGGAATTCCCATTCTCCTCAATGTTATCCATAATTTAATATGATTCACACAATCAAATGCTTTTGCATAATCAATAAAACACAAGTAAACATTTTTCTGGTATTCTTTGCTTTCAGCCAAGATCAATCTGACATTAGCAATGATATCCCTCATTCCATATCCTCTTCTCAATCCACCTTGCATTTCTGGAAATTCTGTCAATGTACTGTTGCAACTGTTTTTTAATTATCTTCAGCAAGATTTTACTTGTGTGTGACATTAATATTATTTGGTAATTTTTACATTATGTAAGATCACCTTTATTTTGAATGGGCACAAATTTGGAACTCTTCTGGTCAGTTGGCCAGGTATCTATCTTTCAAATTTCTTGACATTGACGAGTGAGTGCCTCCAGTATATCTGTTTCTTGAAACATCTCAATGGGTATTCCAGCAATTCCTGGAGCCTCATCCTTCACCAATTCCTTCAGTGCAGCTTCAACTTCTTCCTACAATACCATTGGTTCTTGATCATATGCCACCTCCTGAAATGGATGAACATCAACCAGTTCTTTTCGGTATGGTGAGTGTGTATTCCCTCCATCTGATTTTGATGGTTCCTGCATCAATCAACATTTTGCCCATAGAACCTTTCAATATGGCAATGCGAAGCTTGAAGTTTTTCTTCAGTTCTTTCAGCTTGGGAAATGTTGAACGTGTTCTTTCCTTTTGGTTTTCTAACTCCAAGTCTTTTTACATTTCATTATAATAATTGACTTTGTCTTCTAGAGCTGCTCTTTGAAATCTTCTGTTCAGTTCCTTTACCTTGTCATTTCTTCCATTTGTTTTAGCTACTCTCCATTCAAGGGCAAGTTTCAGAGTCTCTTCTGACACCTGTTGTGGTTTTTTCTTACCTTCCCAAATCTTCAATGACATTTTGCTTTCTTTATGGATGATATTGTTAATGCCATCCCACATTTCCTCTGGATTTTAGTCATTGGCATTCAGTGCATCAAATCTACTCTTTAGATCATCTCCAAATGCATGAGGGATATAATCAAGGTCATAGTTTTGCTCTTGTGGACTTGTTTTAATTGTCTTAAGCTTCAACTTGAACTTGCATATGAGCAGTTGATGGTCTGTTTCACAGTTAGCTCCTGGCCTTGTTTTGGCTGAAGAAATTGAGCTTCTCCATTGCCACTTTCCACAAATGCAGTTGTTCCGATTCCTGTGTGCTCCATCTGGTGAAGTCCACACCACCATTTATGCTGTTAAAAAAAGGTATTTGCAATGAATAAGTCATTGGTCTTGCAAAATTCTATCATGTGATCTCCAGAGTTATTTCTATCACCAAGGCCATATTTTCCAACTACTATTCATTCTTCTTTGTTTCCAACTTTGCATTCCAATCACCAGTGATAATCAACACATCTTA
>NW_006928743.1:3718-5808 GCF_000298275.1 Orycteropus afer afer
AGTGCCTAAGGCATTTGACTGCAAATCAGAAGGCTGGTGGTTCAAACCCACCAGCCACTCCTCAGAAGGAAGATTGGGCAACCTACTTTAGTAGTGATACTACCTCAGAAACCCAAAGAGTTGGATCCAACTCAATGGCAGTGAGTTTGTTTTGTGGGTTTGGTATATTTCATACTTTCCATGTTTCTATTATTAATATTACAGTTGTTTCCTCTCTTTTTGAGTAGTGTCATACCAACAAATTGAATTCCTGAAAGCTTTCCTTCATCTACATCATTAAGGTCGGCTCTACTATAAGGAAGGTGCTCTTCTCCAGTTGTATTTTGAGTGTCTTCTGACCAGAAGGGCTCACCTTCTGGCACTGTGTCAGCGCTATTCATAAAGTTTTACATTACTATATCAGACAGTGTCTCATAGCTATTAATAAGGTTTTCATTGGCCAAATCTTTGAGAAGTGGATGGCCCTTTCCTTCTTTCAAGTCTTTCTTAGTCTAGAAGTTCTGCTGAAACCTGTCCACCATGGGTGACCCTACTGGTATTTGAAATACTAGTTTCACAGTCTCCAACCTCACAACAACAGACAAGCCACCACAATACAATAAACTGACAAATATAAGAACTTGTAAATAGAAGATAGAATGGCAGGACTTAAAGAATGATCAAATATAGAAAGTGAAAGATGGGAATGATTAAAAAAAAAAAAAAAAAAAAAAACTCCAAAATGTTCATTCTAAATGGGATAGTGATTGGTGCTGCTAGTAGAGAAATAAGGAAAGAAGAACAACAGATTTGGAAGGAGGGTGATGAATCTAATTTAGAGCATGCTTCTTTGGAAGTAAATAACCATATTCATAACAGCTACCATTTATTGAATGTCTACAATTAGCCAGGCAGTAATACCCAAACTTTGGGCCCAACTCTAGCTCTCCTGTACCCCACCTCTCCCCACATGGTGATGAGTCCATGAGGCCAAGGGGACTTGCCTATCAGGAGCCCATATTTCCCTTTATTATACCATATTCAAAAGTTCCACATATATGCCTGCAACTGAGAAGAGAACAGAGATGAACTTCAGGCTGGAATGGTTCTTTAACATGCCAGCATCTTTTGGCATTGAATTTGAAATAGTTCAAGAATTCTACATTCAACTCTGTTCTTCAAAGTTATTATGAAGATGTCAATGTTAGAGACTAGAACATTTTATTCAAAATGAGTTAGCTTGGTTGATATATTTCCAATATTTAGAAATATGATATGTGGGCTCCATTTGTATTCTTGCCCCCTGCCCTACAAATGTTAGATGCACAGCATTTGTGATGCCAGGGACTGTGCACACACATCATCTCATTTAAGCCTCATAACCAAGCTATGTGATTAAGGATTAATAATCCATTTTACACATTTCAAGGGTAGAGATTTTAAAGAACAAATTTTATCAAAACAACAACAGCAAATACTGCAAAAAAACTTGAAGAAAGAAAAAAAAAGGATGAGAAAAGTCATTGAGTTTGGGAAGAAGCCTTTAAATACAATTTTCAAGAATGAAGGTCTAATAGATTGTTGGGGTTAGAATCCAGATTGTATAATAGGAAGAAAACCCAAAGCCCTTTGCCATAAAGTCAATTCTGACTCATAATGACCATGTAGGACAGAGTAGAACTGCTGCTTAATGTTTTAAAAGCTGTAAATCTATAGAGAAGCAGATTGATTCATCTTTCTCCTGCAGAGTGGCTGATGGCTTTGGGTGGCCTACCATTTGGTTAGCAACTGAATGCCTTAACCTCTGTGCCACCAGAGATCCTTAGGGATAACACAGATGGTAGGAAATGGAAGCTTTATTTAGAAGTTTGGCAATTAAAGAAGGAAATACATATCTGACCATCATGAAGGAAACCTAGTCATGAGTGACATCATAGGAAGAAGAGTTAGTATGAGAAGAGAAAGTGAAGATACTGGAGGAATTAGAGATGAATACCAGGAGAAGATGTATCTTAGTATAAGGTTTTTTCTGTGTTTTCTTTGGTCTGTCTCTCAATCCTTTGAAGATACATAAAGATAATTCTTTTGAATTCCTTATCAGAGAGTTCCAA
>NW_006928744.1:0-1044 GCF_000298275.1 Orycteropus afer afer
CTGTGTTAATTGGTTTCCCTTTTCTTTGTTGAAGAGGGTCTGTGCAATCCTTCTGCCTAGTCCGCCATCTTGCTGGAACTCCAAGAATTCCTTTTTCTAACATAACAAAAAGTCTAGAAGTATGAAGTTTCTGGCATTGGTTCAGCTGCTCGGTGATACCACAGGAAACCCAAGTCTTCTTTTTTATTTTTCCATTCTAACATCCTTAATGTGCTGGCTTTAAACCCCATGTTTGGCACTTCATGGTTACAAGATAACCACCACAGCTTCATATTTGAAGATCAAGTTCGAGGATGGTAAAGGGGAGATGGAGAAAATGAGCCAGTAGCATTTGCTGTCTTTTATAAAGAAAAAAAAAAAAAAAAAAATCCCTGCTGCCTTCCTCCCAAGGTTGTTTCCTTTTGTTATTTTTATTTTATTTCTTTGGTTATGTCTTATTGGTCAGAACTGTGTCTAATGACCACTCTGAGCTTTTACTGAGGCTGGGAAAGTGTGTGTTTAGCATCTAGGGAAGACAAAGGCAAGGCAACATGTACTGAGTGTGGTACTCTGCAAAGGTAAACAGTATTCTGCATTCAATGTCAGAAGCTGATGTTCTTTTGTGAATTATGGGACCAGTTCTGACTCTTCTCTGTCTACTAATTCCTATTTGTCTTTTAGGAACAATGTGCTTGGCTCCATTCTTCCTCTGTTCTTTCTCAGAAGGATGACTGGAGTTCTTGATGGTTTACTTCTCCAGAAAGCTACAAAGTGATTCTACATACATTATAAGAAAAGGGAGATTGGACACAATTTTGAGTAAAAAAAAAAGTATTGCTTTCAGTATTTGAGCAACTTTTAGTGTCATAATTTTGAGTCAATTACTATCCACAGGAAGAATGCTTGCTTATCTGTAAGCTGCTTTAAGTTATTGACAAGTAACAAACAACAAACAAACAAACAAATGAACAAAAATCAGTTGCTATAGACTATGACTTTGCTTGCTGAGAGTGAAGATGACTTAAGGCACCTACTGATGAAGGTTGAAGAATACAGTCTGCAGTA
>NW_006928744.1:1504-3967 GCF_000298275.1 Orycteropus afer afer
CCTATTTTGGTCATGTTGTCAGAAGGGACCATTCCTTGGAGAAGGATGTCATGCTTGGTAGGGTGGAGGGTCGACGAAAGAGGGGGAGTCCTTCAACGAGATGGATTGAGACTGTGGCTGTGATGATGGGCTCAAGTATAGCAGGGATCATGGAGTTGGCGTGAGATTGGGCAGTGTTTCGTTCTGCTGTGCATGGGGTGCTATGAGTCGGAAACGACTCGACAGCACTTAACAACAACAACAACATGACTCATAGGGACCTACAAAATTCTCAATCTTCTCCCCCACCCCAGTACACAAAATGTTAGAGTTTATACTCTTGGAACCATTATTCTCTCACCATGAGGAATGCCTGGGGGGACGCCTACTCGATTGCAAGTTTCACTTGAGTCACAGGGCAAACCCTATGGAGTATTACATCATTCCAAGCAAAGCTTCCTCAACCTGTGCTTCAAAGACAAAGTGCTGCATCTTGTGGAAAGATAAATACTTCTTGCTCCTCCTTGGCATGAAGCAAGCAGCTACCAAGGATAGGTAGCTGGCAGGATTCCCAGATACAGGGCTGGGGCCTCATGTTGGGCAGAGGAAGAGTTGCCATCTCATTATTTCATTGTTATGCTTTTGCTGGGCCCACTAGCTGGCATGCAGAATCAAAGTAAAAATTACTTCTGTCAGAGAAGTGATACTAATGGCAGTGACTCTTCAGTCCTTCAGTGTGTTCGGGGACATCCAATTCAGTGGACCCATGTCCAGCTGTATTAGGCCCCTAGAAAGTTGACTGCAGTATTATTCCCAAACTGGTGACACTGGGTAATTTGTTTTAATAATGGTTTGAGGGCCAGATGAATTAGTCACTGTCACTTGAGGGAGAGAGGGAGAGTATTCAAAGGCATCACCATATTACACTAGCAGGGATCAAAACAAAAACAAAGCAAAAACAAGAAAAGGTGAAAGCCAGAGAAACAAAATGCTCTTTTAGCTCTTTTTAAAAACAAGGAGCAGGAAAGGTACACCTTTGGAGACCCTCATGCAGAAACATCAGAGAAGTGGACTATATTTGTCATCATGATATTTGTCATTACTCATTGTTTTTTAGTTGATTTCGTCTAAAAATGACCGTATATGACTGAGTATAACTGTGCCAAGGGGTTTTCAAAGCCTGTAAATATTAACAGGAGCAGACTACCACGTCTTTCTCCTGAGGAGAGGGAGGCTGTTTGGATTCAAACCATTGACCTTCCAGTTAATGACTGAACACTTAACCACTGAGCCACCTGGGCTACTTATTAAGAAGTCAATATTCAGGCAATCAGTGCTTGTGTTTATTAGTCTCAGTGTCCCACCCTCATTTCTATCTCCTTTTCAATCCTTTTTATTATAAGTACTGATTGTTTGGATACATGTAAAAGGTCTCAGGGTTGTAGTGACCAGATGAACAAATAACCCAACAGTAGGCAGTGACTTATACCCCTCAAGTTAGATAGAGACGTGTGTAGAGATGTTTTCTATAGTCCATGATGTTCTCTCAAATGATAGTAATACTACCAGGAGGCATGGAAACACAATCTTGTCTGATTTGTGAGTCTGTACTTGAGCGTCACTATGTCATAAAGGAACATGAAAAGAAGAGTTTTATTATGTTTTGATCAACTGTTCCCATTATGTATATGTATGTTTATATATTTATGATTTTGTGTGCATAACTTATCACATCTGAAAAAAATAAAGCTAAAATGTATGAGTAGGTAGGGAGCTCTGGTGGTGTAGTGCCTAAGGCATTTAACTGCTAACCAGAAGGCTGGCAGTTCAAACCCAACCAGCCACTCCTCGGAAGGAAGATTGGGCAATCTACTTCCATAGTGATACTGCCTTGGAAACCCAAGGAGGGATCGTTATGAGTCAGATCTGACTTGATGGCAGTGAGGTTTTTTATTTTATTTTATTTTTTGTATGTAGAAAATAAGATAATGAATAAATAACAGTGAAATCAAAAAGAACGGAAAATCAAAGTAGGAAAGTAAGGTAAACACTGAGAAAAGGTTGGTACTTAAAATAAATGGTCTGAAATATAGATTATTCCCTTGAAGTAGGCTATACATTTGGTTCATTTGGTTCTGAGCTTTCTAGCTGCTGAAAGAGAGGGAGAAATCAGATTTGATTCTGAGTTCTTTACAAGGGAAACAAAGTAATTGCTAAAAAGCAGCAAAGGTCTGTACTATGAAATCTATGAAGATCATTTCTTCCCATTCCAATAAGTTTTATCTCATAGGTTTGGATGTCACATATTAAAAATGTTAGTGATGCATGAAGTACTTTGTTGTTGTTGTTAGGTGCCATCGAGTTGTTTCGGACTCATAGCGACCCCATGCACGGCAGAACGAAACACTGCCTGATCCCATGCCAGCTCCATGATCCCTGCTATACTTGAGCCCATCATCGCAGCCACTGTGTCAATCCATCTCG
>NW_006928744.1:5157-5724 GCF_000298275.1 Orycteropus afer afer
TTCACCAATTCTTTCATTGCAGCTTTGACTTCCTCCTTCAGTACCACTGGTTCTAGATCATATGCCACTTCCTGAAATGGATGAAGATCGACCAGGTCTTTTTGGTAAAGTGACTCTGTGTATTCCTTCCATCTTCTTTAGATGTTTCCTGCATCATTCAATATTTTGTCCATAGAATGTCTCAATATTGCAACTTGAGGCTTAATTTTTTTCTTCAATTCTTTCAGCTTGAGAAATGCTGAGCGCGTTCTTCCCTTTTGGTTCTCAAACTCCAGGTCTTTGCACATTTCATTTTAGTAATTGGTTTTGTCTGCTCAAGCTGCTCTTGGAAATCTTCTGTTCAGCTCTTTTATCTTGTCATTTCTTCCATTTGCTTTAGCTACTCTCTGCTCAAGGGTAAGTTTCAGAGTTTCTTCTGTCATCCATTTTGGTCTTCTCTTCTTTTCTTGTCTTTTTAGTGATCTCTTGCTTACTTCATGGATAATGTTCTTGATATCCTCCCACAATTCTTCTGGTTTTCAGTCGTTGGTGTTCAATGCATCAAATCTATTCTTTAGATGATCTCTA
>NW_006928745.1:0-1173 GCF_000298275.1 Orycteropus afer afer
AAAAAAAAAAAAAGATTCACTGTTGAGTCAGGGAGAAGGTGGAGCAATAGCACAATACCTGTAGTACAAAGCACTCAATTTTTTTTTTTTTTTTTAAGTTCTGTACATATATATAGGAGCTCTGGTGGCGTAGTACCTATGGCATTTGACTGCTAACCAGAAGGCTGGCGGTTCAAACCCTCCAGCCACTCCTCAGAAGGAAGACTGGGCAGTCTACTTCCATAGAGATACCGCCTCGGAAACCCAAGGAGGGGTCACTATGAGTCAGATTTGACGCAATGGCAATGAGTTTGGTTTTTTAAATTATACATATATATGTAGGTATGTAAAGCATTTGAAAAGTATCAATAAACCTCTAGCAGTGGTTAACCTTTTGGGAAGGAATAGAGATTAAGACTGGCTATCAAGGAAGGTTTTTCTTTGCTCTGGAAGGTTTCCATTTTTTTCTACAGAGATTGTGTTCGTATGTTACTTGTGTAATGAAATTTTTGTTAAATAGTTTATTTTGTTTAAATTTTTAAAAAGGAAGAAATTGACCCTATTCTGTATATTTCACTAAAGGATTTGGGGTTGAGTTCTACCCGAATAAGGGGTGGAGATCCATCATACACTTCCTAGGAGGCTTAGAGTTCGGCAGTGCAAGGGAATCTGTATTTCTAGTCAGCCATAGGCTTTGCAACATAGATCTTGTTTCAATATTACATGGCCACCTCTGGAACTCTGTGGATTAGTTAACTTTATATATCGAGTTCAAAGATCTTTATATATCTAGATCAAGGAAAAGAGAGAAAGTATGTCAAAGGGGCTTCTGGGTAATAACCCAAAGGGATGTCCTAGGAGTAATTCCAGTTTTTCCGAGGATTCCAGCTCTCCACGGGAAGTAACACCCATACACACACACACACACAACCAGTATGACAGCACTTGCCCCATCACACTTGTCCAACGCCAGACCTAGTTGTTTGAGCCTCCAACACATCCACCTGGGAATCAAGGATTCCTAACATAAATCTGGATCCCTCAGGCTAATGACAAGGAAGAATCTAAGCTCAATATGAGCTCAAGAGTATCACTCTTTCTACACCAGCAAAGAGATTGCTGAAAAAGAAATAAGGAAATCAATACCGTTCTCAATAGCTACCAAAAAAATAAAATACTTGGGAATAAATCTTA
>NW_006928745.1:3963-5982 GCF_000298275.1 Orycteropus afer afer
TATGAAAAGTGAATTTACTCTGTAAATCTTCACCCAAATCCTAATAAAATTTAAAAAAAAAAAAAAATCACTATTTACATAAAGGGCCACCAAACCATATAGTACACTGGTTTTTAAACACACACGCACATGACACCTCACCCATGCATTCCATATAAAGTCCTACCAGTAGAAAAGATTAAAATATTAAAAACCAACTACACAAGACCAACCTATGCAGTTCCACTCTGTCCTACAGGATTGCTATGAGTTGGTAATGACTCTATGGAGTGGGGTTCTTTTTGTTTTGTCTTAAGGTGATAGAGATCTAATCTGTGGTATTTCTGGTTGGGGGATAATCTGAAGAGGGGTCTGAGGGAATTTCTTGGGTGACAGAACTGTTTTGTGTTGATATACATTCATCAAAACTGATTAAACTGCACACTTAAGATCTGAGTAGTTCACCGTATGCAAATTATACCTCAGTTCCAGAAAGAAAAAAGTCCTGAAATACCATTTCTCTCCCAGCTGCAACAGAACTTTGAGCTGTCCTATCAGACATCTGAAATCTCTGTTGTGCTATGTAAAGAGCACCAGTACCATGGCGACAGTCACCATAAAAATAGATAACAAGATTAAAATGGATAGAAGACACATGAATTGAAGAACAGTACACCAAGAGCAATTCATTTTCATCAGAAAAATTAAAAGGAGAGGTTTTTCATTCCTCCTGCACTTTGAAAAATATCTACTGAATGTGGTTGTTTTTACTAAAAGAGTTTTATGGCTCCCCAATAGTCAAAGAACAAAAAAGGCTGACCTGTTATTTCTTGCCATATTTTGCTTTAAAAAACAAAAAGCATAAGACAGTGTAACTTTTTCCCATATGTGCTGTATGTAGCCCAGTGAACTTATCTAGAGCAATTCAATAAGCACAATCCATGAGGCAGACACTGTGCTAGGCCCAAATGACACAGAAACCCATCATCAACAAGTTCACAAAAATTTTTTATTTTAGTTCTAAATAACCAAGTTTTGCCTATACTTTTTACACACGCTGAAGCTGTCATTCCTTAGGTTGGTGTACCCAAAACTGCTTTACTCCATGTGAAGAGAGAGCACTTTGTGTGGAATACTGACTTGTCAAATGCCAAAATGGGAACATGAATCACATGGTGACAGAAATTATCTTGTGATCTTCTCCAAAGATGAGATAAAACAGCATCTATTCTCTCTGGAGTTAGGAAACCAAAAAGGAAGAACATGTTTGACATTCCTCAGGCTGAAAGAATTGAAGGAAAAAATCAAGCCTCGAATTGTAATATTGAAGGATTCTACGTGCAAAATACTGAACAACAACAGGAAGCATCAAAAGAAGATGAAACGAATACACAGTCACTGTATCAAAAAGAACTGGTCAACGCTCCAAGCATTTTACAAGTAGCATATGGTCAAGACCCGATGGTATTAAAAGAAGTCCAAGCTGCACTGAAGGTATTGGTGAAAAACAAGGCTCCAGAAATTGATGGAATACTCATTGAGGTATTTCAACAAATGGATACAACACTGGAAGCGCTTATCTCATCTATGTCAAGAAATAAGGAAGACAGCTACCTAGTCAACCAACTGGAAAAGATCCATATTTGTGCCTATTCCAAAGAAAGGTGATCAAAGGAATGCAGAAATTATTAACTGGGATCATTACTATCACATGCAAGTAAAGTTTTGCTGAAGATAATTCAAAAACAATTGCAGCAGTACCTTGACACAGAACTGCCAGAAATTACTGCCAGATTCAGCAGAGGATACGAGAGGAGGTATATCATTGTTAATGTCTGCTGGATCTTGGCTGAAAGGAGAGATACCAGAAAGATGTTTACCCATGTTTTATTGACTATGCAAAGCAATTCGACTGCTTGGATTCAAATTATGGATAACATTGTAAAGAATGGGAATTCCAGAACACTTAATTGTGCTCATGTACATAGATCAAGAGACAGTGGGGTCTTTTTTTTTTTCTTTTTCTTTTTTTTTTTTTTT
>NW_006928746.1:0-959 GCF_000298275.1 Orycteropus afer afer
AAGTCTGGCCATTCTCACTTCCAAGGAGCATTCTGGCTGCACTTCCTCCAGGACAGATCTGTTAGCTTTTTTAGCAGTCCATGGTACTTTCAGTATACTTTGCCAGCACAACAACTCAAAAACATTAATTTTTCTTTGGTCTTCCTTATTCATTGTCCAGCTCTCACATGCATATGTGACAATTGAAAATATCATGGCTGGTGTCAGGAACACCTTAGTCCTCAAAGAGACATCCTTTCTCCTCACCAGTTGAAAGAGGTGCCTTGCAGCCAACTTGCCCAGTGCTATACGTTGTCTAATGTCCTGACTGCTACTTCCATTGGCATTGATTGTAGAACCAAAAATGTGAAGCCTTTGACAATTTCAATCTTTTCTCCATTTTTTGTGGTGCTGCTTATAGGTCCAGTTGTGAAGATTTTTGTTTTCTTATATTGAGATGTAATCCATACTGAAGATGGTATTCTTCGATCTTCATCAGTAAGTGCCTCACTTTCAGCAAGCAAAGTTGTGTTGTCAGAGTATCCCAGGTTGTTAATGATAGTCTTCCAATCTTGATGCCACGTTCTTCTTCATACAGTCCAGCTTCTTGGATTATTTTCTCAACATACAGATTGAATAAGTATGGGGAAAGGATGCAATCCTGATGCACTCCCTTCTTGATTTTAAACCATACAGTGTTTAGTTCTTCATAGTATCCTGATATTATCTTTTTTATTTCAGTTTGTTCTGTTGTGATGTGGCCCAATTCTTTTCTTATTCGTGTTATTTGTATTCTCTCCCTCTTTTCCTTTTTTAAACTTGCCAGTGGTTTGTCAATTTTATTAATCTTTTCAAAAAACCCAACTTCTAGTCTTGTTGACGTTTTTCTATTGTCTTTCCATTTTCTGTTTCATTTATTTCTGCTTGAATCTTTATTATTTCCTTTCTTCTCATGGCTGTAGGCTTTATTTTGCTGCTCT
>NW_006928746.1:2853-3594 GCF_000298275.1 Orycteropus afer afer
AGATAGCATAGTGATTGGTTATGTTTTCTTATTCAATCTTCAACTCTCCATCTCTTGAGTGGTACATTTAATCCATTAACATTCAGTGTAATTATTGACAAGTATGGATTTATTGCTATCATTTTGTTATGAGTTCTTTTGTGGTGTTCCAGTTTTCTTTGTTCCATACAATTTTCTGTGGTGAGCTCATTTTATTTATGAATCATATTATCTTTCCTTTGTTGCTGTTGTTTTGTGGTTAAATATTTGTGCTTGTCTCCTTTTTTATTGTGATGTAAAGATTTATCATTTTTCTTTGAAGTTACCCTGTGATTTATAATGTACTCCCCAAATTTAGAAAACTTTATCTTGCAACCCTCTTGACTTCCTCACTATTTAGAAGTTCTGTAACTATATTATTTTTCCCTTCTTTTTGGTTTGTAGTTGTCCTCATTTGCCAATTGATGGCTCCAGTTCCCTGTTTACAATCTTGTAAGCTTATTTTACTTTGAATACTTCCATAAGTGGATTGGTTTCTGGGTTATGTAATCATGTGTATTAATGGTCAGTTGTTGTTTGCTATTGTTGGTTCTATGTTCAAAGGACTCCCTTTAGCATCTCTTGTAGGGTTGGTCTGGTTTTAACAAAATCCCTTAATTTCTGCTTACTTGGAAATGTCCTAATTTCACCATCATATTTGAGGGACAATTTTGCTGGGTATATAAGTCTTGGCTGGATTTTTTTTTTTTTTCTTTCAGGATT
>NW_006928746.1:5594-6264 GCF_000298275.1 Orycteropus afer afer
CGCCAGCCGTCTGGTTAGCAGGCAAGTGTCTTAGCCACTATGCTACCAGAGCTCCTGAGCCTATACTTAGGTCCCTGGAATTTGATAGAAGCCTCTCTCTTTAAATATCTGAAATGGTTGAACCAATTGTCAATTTTCAAAATGGCTGCACCCTCCAGACAGCCAAAGGTCCATAGCTCCCTCTTTATTGTTTCCCCTTTTATTCACCAGCTACCAGCTGGTTTTTAGGTTAATTCTTAGTTCCTAACACCACTTGGCAATATTCAAGCTGTCCATGATGTCAGGATCACTGACAGCTCTGTATGTCTCCTTTTTCAGTGTTTTCATGCACTCCTCTACTAGTTGGAGTTTTGTCCACTTCTGTATCTTTCTTTTCAAAGCTCAGGGCTCCAGAATTATGTTTTGTGTCAACTGGTTCCTCCTTTTTTGTTGATAAGGGTCTGTGTAGTTCATATGCCTATTCCTCCATCTTACCAAATATCCGTATACATTTTTGAGTAACTGTCTACCACTCTGTTCTTTTCCATCTGATGAATTCTCTTTATCAATTTTTGAAAAGCAAGTATGGTGGTAAGAAATTAGCTCAACATTTTTTATCTTGGAATTCCTTGATTTCACCATTTTTTTAAATGACAGTTGTTGTTTACAACTCATAGCATCCCCTCCTTGG
>NW_006928747.1:0-1059 GCF_000298275.1 Orycteropus afer afer
CCTCCTTTTGGTTTTATAACTCCAGGTCTTTGCACATTTTATTATCATACTTTGCCTTCTCAAACCACCCTTTTAAATCTTCTGTTCAGCTCTTTTACTTTATCATTTCTTCTGTTTGCTTGAGCTACTCTCTGTTCAAGAGTAAGTTTCAGCATCTCTTCTGACATCCATTTTGGTCTTTTCTTTCTTTCCTGTCTTTTTAATGACCTTTTGCTTTCTTCATGTATGATGGCTTGATGTCACTCCACAACTCGTCTGGTCTTTAGTCATTGGTGTTCGGTGCATCAAATCTATTCTTAGATGTCCTCTAACTTCAGGTGGTTATACTAAAGGTCATACCTTGGCTCTCATGGACTTGTTTGAATTCTCTTAAGCTCAGCTTGAACTTGCTTTTGAGAAACTGATAGTGTGTTCTGCAGTTGGCTTCTGGCCTTGTTCTAACTGATGATATCAAGCGTTACGAATGTCTTGTTTCCACGATGGAGTCTGTTTGATTCCTGTACATTGCATCTGATGGTGCAAAATACAGTCACTGTACCAAAAAAAAGTGTCAATATTCACCCATTTCAAGAGGTGGCATTTGATCAAGAACTGATGGTACTGAAGGAAGAAATCCAAGCTGCACTGAAGGCATTAGTGAAGAGCAAGGCTCCAGGAGTTGGTGGAATACCAACTGAGATGTTTCAACAAACAGATGCAATGCTGGAAGCACTCGTCTGTCTATGCCAAGAAATTTTGAAGATGGCTACCAGTCCAACTGACTGGAAGAGATCCATATTTGTGCCCATTCCAAAGAAAGAATGCAGAAATTATCAAACAATATCATTAATGTCACATGCAAATGAAAATCTGCATGTCTGCTGATGTATATTGCATGTACATTGATTCCTGTACATTAATATGATATACATAGTAGCCATTTATGTTGTGGAAAAAAAGGTATTTGATACCTTTTTATATGATGACTAAGTCCTTGGTCTTGCAAAATTTTATCATGCAATCCCTGGTGCCTTTTTTTTTTTTCTTTTATCACCAAAGCCATCTTTCCAACTACTCATC
>NW_006928747.1:1494-2038 GCF_000298275.1 Orycteropus afer afer
AATAACTACCACCAGCTGCCCAGCCACTCAACCAGGCCCAGCCAAGCTGACACACAACCTCAACTACCACATAAATGTGAGTAATAGTCTATTTGCTGGTCTTTCTTACAGGTGTGTGGATATGATCCTATCACTGACAGCATTGTACTTTAGGAAAGATCTTGAAATATTCTTTTTAATTATTAATGTGACACCGTGTCTCTTGAATTTGCCCTTCCCAGCATAGTAGACCATGTAACTGTCTGATTCCAGTTGCCCAATACCAGTTCCTTATATGAGTCGGGGCCGACTCGACGGCACATAACAACAACAACAACAAAATTGTTCACCAATGCCTAGGGAGCTCTGGTAGCGTAGTGCCTAAGGCACTGGACTGCTAACCAAAGGCTGGCGGTTCAAACCCACCAGCCACTCCTGGGAAGGAAGACTGGGCAATCTACTTCCGTAGTGATACTGCCTTGGAAACCCAGGGAGGGGTCGCTATGAGTCAAGTCAAGTCAATGGCAGTGACTTTGGTTTGGGCTTTGCTTCCAGTGGGTGTGGT
>NW_006928747.1:2138-3469 GCF_000298275.1 Orycteropus afer afer
TTGCTTCCAGTGGGTGTGGTTTGGGCTTTGCTCCCATCAAGACTGACAGCCTTGGAGACCCTGTGGTGCAGTTCCACTCCGTCCTCTAGGGGCGCTGTGGGTCAGAATCCCCTCCAGGCACTGGGTTTGGTTTGGGCTTTGCTCTGTGAAGGTAGGAGCTCTGGGGGTGCAGTGCCTAAGGCATTTGACTGCTAACCAGAAGGCTGGCGGTTCAAACCCACTAGCCACTCCTCAGAAGGAAGACTGGGCAATATACTTCCATAGTGATACTGCTTCGGAAACTCAAGGAGGGGTCGCTATGAGTCGGATCCAACTCAATGGCAGTGAGTTTATGTTGATACTTAAAGAGAGACTCAGAGCAAGGGAATAACCTGTTAAATTTTATCAGGGGCCAGGAAGGCTGATGATGAGACTAACCTGGAGTGCCTGCCCAGATCAGACGGACACCTGCAGTTGACCTGAATGACTGCTACCTGAGTAATCGCACCCTTAGCACTCCTTGCCCTATTGAAGTATTAATTGTTAATGACTTTGGGACTGGCAACATGACTGGGATGGGCAAGTTAATCCTTCAAGTGTGAAAGGGTGCATGGCTAGAAGAGCCAGGGGGTGGCCTGCAAGGCTGTGAATTGCTTAATATGACCCTTCTAGCCTTTGTTCTCTACTCTGTGGTGTATTGTAAATTCTAGTCTCCATGCCTGTTTAGTGTGGGATGCATCTTGATCCTTGAGCCCTGCCTGGCTGGAGGGTGTGACTCAAGTCACCACCTTTTGCTTCCTTGAGGGTATGTATGTGAAGGTTTTGGGAAAGCTCTCTCTGTTGTTCCAGTTCTGCCTTTGGTTTGTGCTTTTCCAGCTTTCTAGTCTTTGTAGACTCCATGGTGGAACTTGCTGTGAGAAACTGAGTAGCTCCTGATTGTTAAAATCATCCACCTGGAGTATTTCTGTTGGACGTGGCACAAAGCAATGTTCTGGGAAGTTGGCTCTTTCGCAGGTGCTTAGAATTCTGATGTCATGATTGCTTAGGTTGGCCACTCTGCTAGGCTCAAAAGGAGGCGTCCTGGAGAGAGAAGTCTCTCTGACTGCTGGCTGAGAAGGACGTGCTGCTGAGAGAGACACGCGCTGCTGGGAAAGAGACGCAAGAGACATGCATTGCTGAGTGAGACACCGAGGGACACCCACTGCTGGGAGAGAGACTGTGAGAGACTGTTGGCTGAGAGACGGCGGGCTGAGAGAGGCTAAGCGTTTTTCCTGAACTTGAATTGTAGCTTGGTGCTTCCCTAATAAACCCCATAATCTGTGAGTTCTGTGTGGCCAGTGCAGCGAATTATC
>NW_006928747.1:3989-4529 GCF_000298275.1 Orycteropus afer afer
TATATGTGAACTGCTGTATGAAAAGTGAATTTACTCTGTAAATCTTCACCCAAATCCTAATAAAAAAAAAAAAAAGAAAGAAAGAAAGAAAAGAAATGGGCCTTGGGCTACTGATAGTGATTCTGGCTTCCTCTTGTGGGGTTAGAGGAGGTCGGGAGATGTGGCCTCTTTGCCCTTTCAGCAGTTTGTCATCATCTCACCTCTGGACTTGAGACAGCAGCCTTCACCTGACCTGCTGATTGGGGTTCACCAGCCCCCGGAACCAGGTGAATTAGGAGAATCCTCCAGACTTACCCACAGACCCGAGACTTGCCAGCCTCCACCCCCACCATGTGAGCCGTTTCCTTGGGAGTCTGTGAGTTCTGTGAGACATTACAGCCAGCTACAGAAGCCTACGATGGGAGGCAAAGTCCTGAGGCGGGGAGAAGGAGGAGGAGTTGATGTCAGGGGTGATGGAGCAAGTGGCGCAGCAGTTTGGAAAAGCTGGACATCTGGGACATCTTTAACCTCCTCCTCAGAGGGACTGTTGTTGTTGGGAGC
>NW_006928747.1:4827-5445 GCF_000298275.1 Orycteropus afer afer
GCACAAGCCACCCCAGTCCAACCTGTTGGCAGAGAGTGGTGGGAAATGGGACTAGCTCATTGCATTTCTTAGGAAAGGCTGGACAGTGACTAAGGAAGACTGAAGAAGAATTGGTGCATCTGAATTATGGTGTTGGGTGAAGAACATCGAATGTATCATGGACTGCCAGAAGAACGGACGAATCTGTCTTGGAAGAAGTGCAGCCAGAATGCTCCTTGGGAATGAGGATGGTGAGATCTCATATCACGTACATTGGAGGGACGGTCCTTGGAGAAGGGCATCATGCTCAGAAAAGTGGAGGCTCAGCAACAAAGAGGAAGAGCCTCACTGAGATGGATTGACACAGTGGCTGCAAACATGGGCTCAAACAGCAGGGACTGTGTGGATGGTGTGGGTCCAGGCAGCATTTCATTCTGTTGGACGTGGGGTTGCTTTGAGTCAGAATCAAATCAAATGGCATCTAACACCAATAACAACATGTGGTTGTTGTTATGTGCCATCGAGTCAGACCTGACTCACAGCTCCCCTAGAGGACAGAGTGGAACTGCACCACAGGGTCTCCAAGGCTGTCAATCTTCACAGAAGCAAAGCCCAAACCAAACCCAGTGCCTGGAGGGG
>NW_006928748.1:0-446 GCF_000298275.1 Orycteropus afer afer
AAAAAAAAAGAAGTTCATCTGATTGTTGATTTTAGTTGAATTGCCTAATTTCATTTTTACTGTTTTCTGAGGTGAAGTAAATGAATCATGTTTACCTAAGTACCAATTTACTCCTTTTGACCTTTTCATTTTGAATAGGGTAAAGAGTTAGTTATGTATCACCCATCTTTGTATTACTCAGAGTGCTCTGTAGCACACAAATGCCTTATTTTACAGAGTCTCTTTGGCATTTGAAAAATGCAAGGACTTTTTAAGCATTTAAGTACTGGCTATTTTTCACAACATTAAAGAAGATATTAAAGACAGCAATATTGAAAGATTCTATGGGCAAAATACTGAATGATGCAGGAACCATCAAAAGAAGATGGAAGGAATACAGAGTCACTGTACCAAAAAGAACTGGTTGATATTCATCCATTTCAGGAGGTGGCATATGATCAAGAAGC
>NW_006928748.1:1032-2814 GCF_000298275.1 Orycteropus afer afer
CAAAGGCACTTGACTGTGTAGATCATAAAAAAACTATGTATAACATTGAGAAGAATGGGAATTCCAGACTGTTTAATTGATTCATGAGGAACCTGTACATAGACCAGAAGGTTGTCATTTGAACAGAACAAGGGGATATTGCATGGCTTAAAATCAGGAAGGGAGTGTGTCAGGGTTGTATTCTTTTACCATACTTATTAAATCTGTATGATGAGCAAATAATCCAAGAAGATGGACTGTATAAAGAAGAATGTGGCATCAGCATTGGAGGAAGAGTCCTTAACAACTTGTGATATGCAGATAACACAACCTTGCTTGCTGAAAATGAAGATGACTTGAAGCACTTACTGATGAAGATTAACAACTACAGTCTGCAGTATGAATTATACCTCAATATAAAGAAAATGAAAATCCTCACAATTGGACCAATAAGCAGCATCACGATAAATGGAGAAAAGCTTGAAGTTGTCAAAGATTTCATATTAGTGTATATGAAATATATTGATTGGTTCCACAGTCAACACTCCTGGAAGCAGCCATCAGAAACCAGATGACGTTTTGCACTGGGCAAATTTGTTGACTTTCTTAAAGTGCTGAAGAGCAAAAATGTCTTCTTGAAGGCTAAGGTGCTCCTAACTCAAGCCATGGTGTTTTCAATTGCCTCATATGCATGTGTAAGCTGGAGAATGAATAAAGAAGACCACAAGAAGAGTTGATGCTTTTGTGTTGTAGCATTGCAAAGAAGGCTCAAAGCAGCATGGACTGCCAGGAGAACTAACAAATCTGTCCTGGAAGAAATGCAGCCAGAATGTTCCTTGGAAGCAAGAATGGCCAGACTTTGTCTCACTACTTTGGTCATGTTGTCAGAAGGGACCATTCCCTGGAGAAGGATGTCATGCTTGGTAAAGAGGAGAATCAGTAAAAAAGGGGAAGGCCCTCAATGAGATGAGCTGATACAGTGGCTGCAATGATGGGCTCAGATATAGCAAGGATTGTGAGGCTGGCGCAGGACCGAGGAGTGTTTCATTCTGTTGTACATAAGTTCGCTATGAGTTGGAGATGACTTGATGGCACCTAACAACAATAACGACAACATTAAAGACTTTAAGCCTGATGTTTGTCTATCAATAAGAATGTATATTCACTTCACTTGAGAGGGAAAGCACCCTATTCAATTCCTGCCCCAAACCTGGTGGCTCCTTGGAAGCCATCACAGTTTAGAAAATTGTTTATACAATCTAAGTTACCATTTTGGACTCAGAAGCAAACCATTCTTTGTAACATATACCTCCTAATACTGAATGCAAATAACAAAACAACAGCAACAAAAAATCCATAGCCTTTGAGTGGCTTCTGACTCATTTGAAGAGAGAGTTGAGGAAGATTATCTTTAGTTCACCATGGTTATTCAAGCAAATAACTTTATAAGCTTTATAAATAACTTTAGAAACAATTCCAAAGAAAACTGACTCTTATCTCATTGTTTAGGTATAAGACAGAAAAATCACAAATTGATGACCACATGTAGCTCATACCTTCTTAACACCTAAGTATTACAGAAGAAGCTCTCTGGTTCTCCTCAAAACTTTTCTTTCTTTCTTTTTTGTTTTTAAGTTTATGTTACAGTGCAAATAAGCAGAAAGGAAGTATAAGGTGGTTGGCTATTGCTTCAGTCCCTACTATTTCTAGAACTTAGAGAAATCTTGGCAATTAAACTCAAAAACACTGAATAACAACCATTTACACACATGGTGACATAACCCACAAACCAACCGAGCTATG
>NW_006928748.1:5499-6252 GCF_000298275.1 Orycteropus afer afer
GGGTTTGAACCACCAGCCGTCTGGTTAGCAGGCAAGTGTCTTAGCCACTATGCTACCAGAGCTCCCGAGTTTAATTATATCATCTTTAATTTCTTTCAACAAACGTTTTTTAGTCTGATCTATTTTATTTCAATTCTGTGAAACCAAATAGTCAATATTTACCCAAAAGCAAAGATGGGAGGACAAAAAGGGGAAAGGCAACTGTACATCAATGAAAATAGAACAAACAGAATGGAAATAATGAGAATGCTGACACATTGTGAAAATTGTAGCCAATGTCATGGAGCAATTTGTATAAAAATTGTTAAATGGGAAGCTAATTTGCTATGTAAGCTTTCACCTGAAGTATAATAAAATATTTTAAAATATTATTTCTCATGATTGTGTGAGTTGGCTGGGCTCAGCTGAAATGTTCTTCTTCTGGGAGGTCAGCTGGGGCTGGACTGTCCAAGATGCTCAGGTTTCTCTCTCTGCCAGGGTGGCTGGACTTCCTATATTATGACTAGCTTCCAAGAGGGAGCATTCAAAGCACATGAAATGGATGCTGCAGATCCCTTTGGACCCACTCTGTGAAGTTACATAACATGACCTCTGCATATTCTATTGGTTAAAGTTACAGGGCCACACCATTTTTACAGGGAAGGGACATGGGCAAAGAATTTGGGGGCACTTTTAATCTACCATGCTATCTTTCATTCATTTAGTGACAACTTTTCAATCTAAACCACCCTACATATACTTTTTATTTTTTTT
>NW_006928749.1:0-1151 GCF_000298275.1 Orycteropus afer afer
ATTTTACTTGTGTGCGATATTAATAATTTTGTTCAATAATTTCCACATTCTGTGGGATCCCGTTTCTTTGGAATGGGCACAAATATGGATCTCTTCCAATCAGTTGGCCAGCATAGCCAAGTGAGTGTCTCCAGTGTGGCATCTGTTTGTTGAAACATCTCAATGGGTATTTCATTAATTTCTGGAGCCTTGTTCTTCACCGATTCCTTCGGTGCAGCTTCGACTTCTTCCTTCAGTACCATTGGTTCTTAAACATATGCCACCTTCTGAAATAGATGAACATCAACCAGTTCTTCTTGGTACAGTGACTGTGTATTCTTCCATCTTCTTTTGATGTTTCCTGCATCATTCAATATTTTGTCCATAGAATCTTTCAGTATTGCAACTCAAGACTTAATTTTTGTCCTCAGTTCTTTCAGCTTGAGAAATGCCAAGAGTGTTTTTCCCTTCTGGTTTTCTAACTCCAGGTCTTTGCACATTTCATTCTAGTAATTGGCTTTGTCTGCTCAAGCTGCTCTTTGAAATCTTCTGTTCAGCTCTTTTGTCTTGTCATTTTTTTCATTTGCTTTAGCTACTCTTCACTCAAGGACAAGTTTCAGAGTCCCTTCTGACATCCATTTTTGTCTTTTCTTTTTCATATTTTTAATGACTTGCTTTCTTCATGGATGATATTCTTGATGTCATCCCACAATTCTTCTGGTTTTCAGTCATTGGTATTTAATGCAAATCTATTCTTTAGATAGTCTCTAAATTCAACAGGGATGTATTCAAGGTTATATTTTGGCTCTCATGGACTTGTTTTAATTGTCTTCAACTTCAAATTGAACTTGAATATGAGCAGTTGATGGTCTGTTCCACAATAGCTCCTGGCTTTTTTTTTTGGCTAAAGATTTTGAGCTTTTCCATCACCTTTTGCCACAGATGTAGTGAATCTGATTCCTGTGTACTCCATCTGGCAAAGTCCCTGTGTATAGCTGCCATTTATGTTGTTGAAAAAAGGTATTTGCAATGAATAAGTCGGTGGTCTTGCAGAATTCTATTATGCAATCTCCAGCATTATTTCTGTCACAAAGGCCAAAGTTTCCAACTATCAGTGATTCTTCTTTGTTTCCAACTTTTGCATTCCAGTCACCAGTGATTATTAACACAAT
>NW_006928749.1:1251-5599 GCF_000298275.1 Orycteropus afer afer
ATATGGATATTATCCTATCACTGACAACATTGTACTTCAGGACAGATCTTGAAACATCCTTTGCAATGATGAATGCCACACCATTCCTCTTCAAATGGTCATTACTGGCATAGTAGGTCATATGGTTTTCTGATTCAAAATGGCCAAAACCGGTCCATTTCAGCTAATTAATAATGCCCAGGATATCAATTTTTGTGTGTTCCATTTCATTTTTGACAACTTCCAATTTTCCTAGATTCATACTTTGTACATTTCATACATTTTCATATGCCACTTCTGAAATAGATGAACATCAACCAATTCTTCTTGGTACAGTGATTCTGTGTATTCTTCCATCTTCTTTTGATGTTTCCTGCATCATTCAATATTTTGTCCATAGAATCTTTCAATATTGCAGCTGTTTCCCCTCACTTTGAGTCATGCCATGTCAGTAAATGGAGGTCTCAAAAGCTTCATTTTATCCATATCATTAATGTTGGCTCTACTCTGATGAGGCAGCTCTTTCCCAGTCATATTTTGAGTGCCTTTTGACCTACGGGGCTCATCTTCCTGCACTGTATTGGACAATGTTTCCTAGGCTATACCTAAAGTTGCCCAGTAATGTATCAGACAGTTTTTCTCTGCTATTCATAAGGTTTTCCCTGGCCAATTCCTTGAGAAATGGATGGCCCCTTCCTTCTTCCTAGTCTAGGTTTCAAACAACTCAGGGAGATGAATGTGTCTGTCAGTTTGTCATACTGTGGTGGCTTGTGTGTTGCTGTGGGGCTTGAGGCTGTGCCACCAGTGTTTCAAATGCCAACAGAGTTGCACATGGTACACAGGTTTCAACGCAGCTTACAGACTGAGAGACTAGGAAGAAGGAAGAGGTGATAAAATATTATTAAAGGAAAAAAAGATCATATAATTAGTAAGAAGCAGGTCTGGTACTAAGACTCAGGCCAACAGAATTCACCCGCCTATCTCTTTCTCAGAAATCCACTGGTCTGTTGTTGTTACATACCATCGAGTTAGCTCCAACTCATAGTGACTCTATGTACAACAGAACAAAATACTGCCTGGACCTGCACCTCATCATAATCTTTGCTATGTTTGAGCCCATTATTGTAGCCACTTTATCAAGCCATCTTGTTGAGAGTCTTCCCTGTTTTTGCTGACCCTCTACTTTACCAAGCATGATATCCTTCTCCAAGGATTGGTCCCTTCTGACAATATGACGAAAGTACAAGAGACAAAGTCTAGCCATTCTCAACTTCTAAAGGGCATTCCGGCTGCATTTCTTCCAAGACAGATATGTTCATTCTTCTAGCAGTCCATGGTACATTTAATATTCTTGGCCAACACCACAGTTCAAATGCATCAATTCTTCTTCGTTCTTCCTTATTCACTGTCCAGCTTTCACATGCATAGGAGGCAATTGAAAATACTATGGCATGGGTCAGGTGAACTTTAATCTAACTGAACTGCTGGCATCCAGCAAGTAGATAGGGCAACCAACTATCCCAGGTTTCTGAGGACTAAGGGTTTTCCAGGATATGGGACTTTCAGTGCTAAAAACCAGGGCAGTGTAGGCCTAATCAGGATAGTTGGTGACCCTCCCAGGGAATCTGTCAGTCTTGTTTACTGTTGTATCTCTGTAGCCCACTGTGGCTACTCCATAGATATTTGCTGAATGAGTGAATTAATCAATGAATTATTTTATAAAGGCTCAAGGACACCTTTTGGTGGCACAACTCCTTTATGAAAGTCCCTTCAAGGCATCATCTCCTTAGCTACCTCCCTGCCTGATCAAACAGTAAACGAGGATCATAGTTACTGGGCATGGGAATTTCAATGTGAAAATGGAAGACTAGAGAGATATCCCAATGAGTAACTAAAATTGAGTTGTGCTTGTTTTTGTTGCTTTTGAAGAGGAAAATAAATGAACAGTAAAGTTGATCCTTATTTTCAAATAAATTAAACATTCAGAAATGTATTTGTTGCCTACTTTTAATAACATGTTTCCTTCTTAAGCCAGATTTTCTGTCATGTCCAAATTTTCTGTCATGCCTTATTGTCTAGTCTGTTCTGCTATTTTAAAAGTGTTGAATATCAACAGTGGCTTTTAGGCAGGCATTGTCAACTTTTGTATGAAGCAATCTTGGTTGAATGAGAAGATCCCAGAGCTTTAAATCTCTTGTCTTCTGAACCGCCCCAGCCAGGCTTGAATGTGCGTGACTGATAACAGGACACATTTCTACCTTCATTATTATATTCCTGCTCCATAATTCATTGGCCATTCTCTTTTTAGGAAAGATCTTTGTGGTAAAGTGGCACGACAGCAGATAAGTTCTCTTACGGGGAAATTAAGTCCAGTTGCATCCTGGAGCTGTCTGGCTGGGTTTCCTGGGGGTTAACACCTATGTACCTTGTCATGCCCACCAGGGTTCCCTGGCTATCCCAGCAGGGTCCACAGGGCTCACAGCCTTGGAGTGGTCCTCACAGAGGGGATGTTTGTCAACAATATGCAGTGATAACAAATCAAACTATCTGTACCATTTCATGTGAAGAAGTGGCTGTGTTAGTCCTTTGATCCAGCTAGAATGAAAACCACAGATGCTGATGTGGAATGGATTTTCTTTCCCACACTGTTTGTGCTCCTCCTGAGGGGACTCTAGAACCTGTCAGTATATAATCGCCTGCATTTGCAGAGGCCTCCAGAGCTCCAAAAGCGGCTTTTTTTCCTGACCTCAGATAAACAAGGGTCTCAGCAGGGGCCGGGCCACTGGCTCCAGATAACTTTAATTTGAAATTTTTGTTACTTCAAACAAACAAACAAGAAAAATGCATTGACTTTGCTGAACTGCTCTGCATTGAGGTGGAGAGAAAGTCCCATGAGATTGCATATCTTTGAATTAAAACAGCCCAAAGGAAAAGCTTCCTATTGCTCTGGGAACTGTAATGGTTAATTCCATTTAGTGGCTGGATTAGAAAAGATGAAACTGAGTCCTCCTGGGATACAAAAAAAAATGGCCTAAAGGAGAAGCCACAGGGACTGACTTACTCAGCAAACAATCCTGCCAACACTTAACTCCTGAAAGAGAGAAAGAAGTTGAATAAGCAGCTCTGCTCTGTCACTGCAGACCCTGGGTGGTACAAAGAGTTAATGCGCTTAGCTGCTAAGCAAAAGGTTGGAGGTTCAAGCCCACCCAGATGCACCTTGGAAGAAAGATCTGGTGGTCTACTTCCAAAAAATCAGCTACTGAAAACTGTGGAACACAGTTCTACTGTGATACACCTGGGATCACCATAAGTTGGAATTGACTCGACAGCAACTGGTAGAAGTCTGTCACCAGTTGGGTAAGTAGGGTAGAAGAAGGGAGACAAGGATTGAAATGGGAGAGAAGACATCTCTTACAATAAGTTGTTTCTTAGACTTCTGGTAAGATGGAGGAATAGGCAAACAAGCAACACAGACCCTCTTCAACAAAGAAAAGAAAAACCAATGGACAAGGATACAGAAGATAATCTGGAGCCCTGAGCTTTGAAAGGAACTATGCAGAAGTGGATGAGGTACTAACTAGTGGAAAACCCTGAACGAAAACAGTGAGTACAGAGATGGTCGGAGCTGTTGACTGTCAGCTACTCTGACGGGACCAACAGTCAGAATATTTCCAAATGGTATTGGGACCTGAGAATTGACCTAAAGATCAGCCCTAGTAGCCAAAGGCTACAGGGATGACTGCACTGGTGGCCTATGACTAGGAAGAGAAACAGCAATGAGGGAGACAACCTGAGCTGCTGACTTTCTGCTGTCCAGAGGGCACAGCCACTTTGATTGTTCACATGCAGCATCCATTTGGAATATTTAAAGTGACCAAGGGTGCAGCGATTCTGAATCTCTACAAGTGGCAACCATTTCAGATTTTAAAGTGATATCATTCTCATTCGGATTCCAGGGACCTAGGAATAGGCTCCATTTGCCAAGGTTGGCAGAGACATATGAGAGGCTGACAACAGGAAAGGAGACAGGTGGTGAGTGTATAAGTGTTGTCAACTAGTGAACAGAGGAGCACAGTACCCTGCTTGTGTAGATAACATACAAACAAAACAAAACAAAAATCGTGGGCAAGTCACTCCAACATATAATCACCAATTAAATATAAACACAAAAATGTCACAAAGCCTCGGAGACAAGAGAGCATCACAGTCCACACAAAGAAGTAAGATAAAGCATGAGAAACAAGGGACCAGGATACAGACCCAAAACACATCCCTGAGGAAGACACAGCATTGGAACTCCCTGATAAGGAATTCAAAAGAATCATATTTAGGTATTTTCAAAGGATTGAGAGACAGATCAAGGAAAACA
>NW_006928750.1:0-534 GCF_000298275.1 Orycteropus afer afer
CTTTGTGATGATGAATGCCACACCATTCCTCTTCAATTTGTCATTCCCAGCATAGGAGTTCATATGGTTGTCTGACTCAAAATGGCCATAACTGGTCCATTTCAGCTCTAATGCCTAGGATATCAATCTTTATGCATTCCATTTCTTTCTTTACTATTTTTTAATAACCTTTTGCTTTCTTCATGTATGATGTCCTTGATGTCATCTCACAACTCACCTGGTCTTCGGTCATTAGTGTTCAATGTGTCAAATCCATTCTTGAGATGGTCTCTAAATTCAGGTGGGATATACACCAAGACCGTACTTTGGTCCCTGTGGACTTGTGTTAACTTGACCTTACATATGAACAACTGATGGTCTGTTCTAGAATCAGCCCCTGGCCTTGTTCTGACTGATGAAATTGAGCTTCTTTATCATCTCTTTCCACAGATATAGTCGATTTGATTTTGTGTATCCCATCTGGCATGGTCCACAGGTATAGTTCTCATTTACGTTTTTGAAAAAACATATTTCTGATGCATGAGTCATTGGCCA
>NW_006928750.1:1474-2101 GCF_000298275.1 Orycteropus afer afer
AACAACAACAGTACCCTTTCTGTGTAAACTAGTTTGATGAGGTAGGTTTCTGTTCCTCAACAGCAACAACAAAAATTTCATTCAAATTGTGCTTGAATTGTCAAATACCAATCACACCCCAACTCCTGGTGTAGCCACATATTCTTATCCACTCAGACTGTTCACTGGGCCCATTACACACTCTAAGAAATGCTCCCAAGAGATAAGGGGGTTGAAAGGACTCCTTTGAGGCTTAAGTCTCGGAGACAAGAAGCCACCAAGAATGAATGAGTCATGAAGCCAGGCTTGCCACCTGAGGGGTCAGAGCAGAGACCAGATGAGGGGTGGCAAGGAGGGTGTAAAAGTCTAGCACAATGGCCTTTTATCAAATCCTAGCTTTCTTCCATCTGTGCAGCAAAGAGCTGATGCTCCTAGACTTTAAAAGTACAAATTTTCAAGAAAAAATAGAGATGAGGAAAACCTATAAATTAAAAGAGACTTCAAAAACATATCAACCAATTATGTGGCCCTTATGTGGATCCCATTCAAGAAAACTCTAAAAATAATTATGAAAAAGGCTGCATACAATATGATTCCATTTAGAAGACATTCTGGAAGAAGAAAGCCCAGAGAGACAGAAAAAAAAAA
>NW_006928750.1:4881-5416 GCF_000298275.1 Orycteropus afer afer
CAGCCAAAACAAGACCAGGAGCTGATTGTGGAACAGACCATCAACTGCTCATATGCAAGTTCAAGTTGAAGTTGAAGACAATTAAAGCAAGTCCATGAGACCCAAAATATGACCTTGAATATATCCCTCCTGAATTTAGAGAGCATCTAAAAAATAGATTTGATGCACTGAACATCAATGACTGAAAACCAGAGGAAAATCAACCATTAAAAGAGCAAAAGATCATTAAAAAGACAGGAAAGGAAATAAAGACGAAAATGGATGTCAGAAAAGACTCTGAAACTTGCCCTTGAATGGAGAGTACCTAAAGCAAATGGAAGAAATGACAAGATAAAAGAGCTGAACAGAAGATCTCAAAGAGCAGCTCAAAAATAGAAAGTCAATTATTATAATGAAATGTGCAAAGACCTGAAGTTAGAAAACCAAAAGGGAAGAACACGCTTGGCATTTCTCATGCTGAAAGAACTGAAGAAAAAATTTAAGCCTCGAGTTGCAATACTGAAAGATTCTATGGGTGGGTGGTTCAAACCCATCA
>NW_006928751.1:0-558 GCF_000298275.1 Orycteropus afer afer
ACTGCTAACCAGAAGGCTGGCGATTCAAACCCACCAGCCACTCCTCGGAAGGAAGGTTGGGCAATCTACTTCCATAGTGATACCGCCTCGGAAACCCAAGGAGGGGTCGCTATGAGTGGGGCCAATTCGACAGCACATAACAACAACAACACAAGGAGCCCTAGTAGCAAAGTGATTAAAGCATTCAGCTGCTAATCAAAAGGCTAGCGGTTTGAACCCACCAGCTGCTCCATGGGAGAAAGATGTGGCAGTATGCTTCCGTAAAGATAACAGCCTTGGAAACCCTACGGGGCAGCAGTTGTACTCTATCTTATAAGGTCGCTATGAGATGAGTCTGGCCACCCTGAGCCTGCTAAATCTTTGATTGTCCCCCAGGCAATTCCAGTGTATGCTCAAGTTTGAAAGCTACTGACATACAGCATTTCAAAACTGACAGCCTTCTACCAGCAAGTGTTTGAGGGACGTTGTTGTTGTTGTTGTTAAGTGCCATGGAGTCATTTCCGACTCATAGCGACCCCATGCACAGCAGAACGAAACACTGCCCGATCCCGCGCCAGC
>NW_006928751.1:3960-6211 GCF_000298275.1 Orycteropus afer afer
GACGGCCTCTTCCTTCTTCCTAGTCTGTCTCAGTCTATAAACTGGGCTGTAACCTATGCACCAGGTGCATCTCGCTGGGTTTTAAACACCAGAGGCTCAGCATTCTTCGCCAGAACCACAACTCAAAAGCATCAACTCTTCTTCGGTCTTCCTTATTCATTGTCCAGCTCTCACATTTGAGGGACATATTTTTATAAATGCAAGTTTTAGTGTTTATTTTGAGTTCTGGGCTGTGATGCAGGTGTTTGATTTACCTTTCCCTTTTATTTTCAATGTAGAAGAGGAAATATTTTCCATGTGACCAAAATCTCAGGGACTCTGAGTCCCTTCCAAAATTGTATATATTTGTCTCCATCTACCTCATTGCCAATGCAAAAACTGTAGGCATTTATGAGAGAATTGCTATGACTAAAGTTTGGGGGAGGAGGGACCAAACTCAATGCTATGGAGTCAATTTTCACTCGTAGAGACCCTTCCTTGGGTTTCTGAGGCGGTATCTCTACGGAAGTACATTGCCCAATCTTCCTTCCACAGAGTGGCTGGTGGGTTTCAACCGCCAGCCCTCTGGTTAGCAGTCAAATGCTTTAGGCATTATGCCACCAGAGCTTCTTAAAAGTTTTGAAGTGTGTGGAATATTATAAATACATGTAACAGAAGCACCTACATTTTTTTCCTACCATTTGATTCTGCATTTGCCTCACCAGCTGTGGCCCAGCACAATGAGTAGAGGCCGTGAAAGACGTTATCAGTGTGTGAGGCAGTGGGTCTCAAGCTTTGCTGCACATTAGAATCAGCTGGGGAAATAAACAGTATCGCCCATGAATACTGTACTCCTTTAAAAAATCATTAGTATGAGACCAAATGGTCAACATTTACCCTAAAACAAAGATGAGAAGGTAAAGGGGGATATGAAAGTTAGATTAATGGAAACAAAACCACCAGGACAGAAATGAGAAGGCTGACACGCTGTGAAAAATGTAGCCAATGTCATTGCGCAATATGTATAGAAATTGCTAAATGGGAGCTTAATTTTCTGTGTTAATCTTCACCAAACAATACAATAAAATATTATTTTCAAAAAAAGAAGCCACAACAACCATGATAAGGCCATGATCTCATCCTGTTCCTGAAAGATGAATCAGGATGAGATACTCAGACTTTCATCAGGAAATTGTTATTGGTGTTAGATGCCGTCAAGTTGGCTCCAACTCTTAGCGACCTCATAAACAAGAGAACGAAACACTGCTTGGTCCTGTGCCAGCCTCGCAATCCTTGCCACACCTGAGCCTCTGGTGCTACACTGCCTAAAGCATCTGAATGCTAACCAGAAGGTTGGTGGTTCAAACCCATCAGCCACTCTTCAGAAGGAAGACTGGGCATCTACTTCCATAAAGATTTACCACCTCAGAAACCCAAATGGGGTCACTATGAGTCAGAATCAACTCAATGGCAGCAAGTTTCACCAGTAAATAATAGAGAAAAAGGTGTTTGGAATTAAGGATGCCCTCAAATGTACTTGGCTAGTTACCTGACCCTGTTTCAAAAAAGAGTAAAAAATAAATAAAATCAGTTGCAAAATGTGGAACATTCCACACACACACAAAAGAATCACCTAAAGAAATTTCAAAACTCAGACTTAACTCCAGACCAATTGAATCAGAATTTCCAGTGGTGGGCACTGGGCATCAGTATTTTTTAACCCTGTCACTCCTCCCCCTCCCCAGGTGACTGCATTATGCAGCCAAGTTTGATAAGTAGTAGGTTAGGGAACAAAATCCTAAGCTATACTTGCTGACAGATTACTCTTTCTAATGCTCTTTGAGTAATTTTTCTCCTTCACTCAAAAACTTTCAACATTTTTTAACTGCCTACGAGATAAACGTAAGACCCTCTGTAGTTGGCCTCCGTGTCTAGCTTCTCCATCCCTGCAGAAGCCCATCCTTCCTCGAGGCTTCCCGTCTCCTCGTCTCAGAATGCACTCTACCCTGTGCCTCCATCTGTTGGTTCATCTGAAACTTTGAGCCCTTCAAGTCCTTCTTTCTCCACGAAGTCAATTCCCAACTCCCAACCCACCACCCTCACTGTGATCTTTCTATCATCTGAACTTCTGTCCCGTTTTTAACCATTCACTTCACGTTGTCATGTACTACTGAATATTAGTCATTTTTTACAAGGTTATGTCTTATTTGCCAACTAAATTATAAACTGTAAGATCAGTTAACTTGTTTATTCAGAATTTTCTGTACCCTAG
>NW_006928752.1:0-819 GCF_000298275.1 Orycteropus afer afer
TTGATTTGAGGTTGTCTGTTGTTTCCCAGATATTTTGAGGTTGTCTTTAACTGCTGGTTATGTGTTGATTTGTTTTGTCTTGCTTTTATGGTTTAATATTTTGAAAAGGTGAAGCTGGTGTATTTTATTTTATTATTGATTCAGGTATGCTGGGTCTCTCTGCTGTTTTCTTTGTGATGGTGGAATCTCTGTGTGGAATGTGGATATGTGTTTCTATTTGTTGTAAAGAGGGCTTAGAGGTCAAACCGGGGGTTTTATGGTAATTGGCTGAATATGGTTTCTTCTATTGAATGAGTGAAGTTATTGGCAGAGAAGTTGGGAGCAGAAAAAGAAAATCTTGGTGTTGCTAGGGTCGGTTTCTAGGGCTTTGAACAGGCTGCTACTGATGACGTAGTACTGTTATTCACAAGCCCTTAGTTCAATTTCAGGAAATATTCCTGTTAGAGAGTTGTCACTTTCTGCCAGGCTTAGGCACAGTCAAAGACCCCCTTCCAAGGTCCCTCGGTGCCAAAAACCCAATCCAACGCAAATTCCCAGGACTGCACTCAGCCACAAATTGCTTTTTCTCACCCCATCTGCCTGCCGAGCCAGCACAATCCTCTCAGACCACGAATGACTCCAGAGTTTGTCTGTGATACTGCCCACCCATGGTGCCAAAGATGTGCACGATTTCAGCTGTGCTGGAGTCAGGAGAGTGCCTGCTAGTAATCTGTGGTCCCAATATCAGTGACAAAGACAAGCACAGACCTCTCACGCTGACCTCTCAGTGTCTCCCATGCTGACCCAAGCCCACACAGTGACCGGCTAAGGGGGGAGCGA
>NW_006928752.1:1744-4627 GCF_000298275.1 Orycteropus afer afer
CAATACCCATGAAGCAACACTCAAGAAATGAAATAGTATATTGTCACAAAAAGCCTTTTTAAAGTGTTAAAAAGCAAGGATATCACTTTGAAGACTAAGGTGTGCCTGACCCAAACATGATATTTTCAATCCCCTCATAAGCATGTGAAAGCTGGACAGTGAATAAGGAACACAAAAGAAGAATTGATGCATTTAAAAGTGTTGGTGAAGAATACTGAATATACCATGGGCTGCCAGAAGAATGAGTACTGCTGTATTGGAATATGTATAGCTGGAATGGTCCATTGAAGGAGGATGGTGAGACTTCGTCTCTCATATTTTAGTCATGGTATTTGGAAAAGGATATTGTGCTTGGTAAAAAAGACTGTCAGGAAAAAAGAGGAAGACCCTCAGTGATTGACACAGTGGCTGCAACAATGGGCTCAAACATAGCCATGATTGTGAACATGGTGCAGGACTTGACAGTGGTTAGTTCTGTTGTACATAGGGCTGCTATGATTGGAAACTGCATCAATGATAGCTAACAACAATTCTTTTTCTAATTAATATTTAAACACATATATGACAGAAATAAATCTTATATTCTGAAGTTTGAACTTAAATTGATTTATATTTTTAGTAATTTTACATCCATTATTTTTGTGGATGTTTTGTCTGAACTGTAAACTTTATCTTACTTCTTTATCCCATTCAGTTCACTACACTTGCTTAGTAAGCCTTTTAAACCAAACCTGATTCCAGTGAGGGACTCAGCCATCCATTATGTTAGCTGTTATTTAGGATCAATGGTTAATGGCTTTCTGATGTAGATGGAACTTTTTGTATAACTGAGATATCACTTTGACAGATGAGATCACAATAGCTTTCATAGCTTTCAAGCCTGAGGAGTGCTTATTTGTGCAAGTTCTACTGAAGCATTTCCAAAGTAATGCATGGCAGCCTAGGTTATTCTATTCAAACACTTTTTTTCCCCCCAATTTTTGTTTCAAGGCTATTAAATAGCTTTGTGAATTGATAAAGGTAAAAATCTTGTTAATTAAACATAATCTGTTTAATGGCTACTTTAAAAGAGTTAGACACTCAGTACATGGAAATGCTGCCTTGCATGTTATGTTCATTAATTTGAATTTAAATTTAAAAGCATTACATACCTCTTTTTTTTTTTTTAACAAACTTTGGCTGTTTCATTTATTGTCAAATTTTCTGAGCAAAAGTTAATAAATAAGAGCAGTTAAAAAGGTAAATGTATTAGACAGCTTATTTTATTCCTTCTTTTCTATTAATCCCATTACTATTATTAGAATATAATAAAAGTAGCATAGTGCCTAAGGCATTTGATTGCTAACCAAAAGGCTAGCAGCACAAACTGACCAGCACTCCTTGGAAGGAAGTAAATACTTCCATAGTGATACCACCTCAGAAACCCAAGGAGGGGTCACTATGACTCGGATTCCACTCGACAGCAGTGAATTTGGCTTTGGTTATAAAGCCTTCATGCAATACTGTTTAGGAAATTAAAATATATATAGAGAGACAGATAGATAGATAGATATAGATTGTTTTCTTCATGAAGAAAAGAGAAAAAAAAATTACCTTTGAGAAAATTTTTACCTTTCCTCTAGCAGGCAAAATGTCAATGAAGGATTCAGTTGAGTTACATTTATCAACTTATTTGTACATTAAAACATGTATCATAAAATATGTATGTAAATAGGGATGTGTGGAGAGAGAGATAAAGAAAGAGAGAGAGAGGGAAGAGAGAGGGAGGGAGGGAGAAAGCAAACAAGCTTTGGTGGCGTAGCACATAAGGCAATTGGCTGTGAACCAGAAGGTCATTGGTTCAAACTCACCAGTCATTCTGCAGGAGGAATTTGAGGCAATCTATTTCTGTAAAGACTTACAGCCTTAGAAAACCAATTGGAGTAACTATGAGTTTGAATTGACTCAATGGCAGTGAGTTTAGTTTTATATATATAACACAAATCCTTTGGGTTTCCAAGGCAGTAAATCTTTTTGGGAGAGCTCTGGTAGCAAAGTGCCTAAGGTCTTTTACTGTTAACCACAAGGCTGGTGGTTAAACCCACCAGCCACTCTTCGGAAGGAAGATTGGGTAATCTACTTCTGTAGTGATATTACCTTGGAAACCCAGGGAGGAGTTGCTGTGAGTCGCAGTTGAGGGCAGTGAGTTTGAGTGAGAAATCTTTATGGAAGTAGATTGCCCAGTCTCCCTTCTACAGAGTGATTGGTGGGTTTGAACCATCAGCCTTCTGGTTAGCAGTCAAATGCTTTAGATACTATGCCACAAGAACTCCCAAATAATCATATATAATCATATATTATACTTGTTGTTGTTATGTGCCGTTGAGTCAGACCTGACTCATAGCGACCCCTCCTTGGGTTTCTGAGGCAATATGCAGTATCCCTATGGAAATAGATTGCCCCATCTTCCTTCTGAGGAGTGGCTGGTGGGTTTGAACTGCCAGCCTTCTGGTTAGCAGTCGAGTGCCTTAGGCACTACACTACCTTAGCTCCTATATTATACATGAAGCAAAGATATCTCTTTGAAGAATAAGATGCACCTGATACAAACACTGGTATTTTCAATCTCACTGTATGCATGTGAGAGCTGGACAATGCATAAGGAAGAAGGAAGAACAATCAATGCTTTTGAGTTGTGGTGTTGTGAAGAATGCTGAATGTATTATGGACTGCTAAAAGAACTAACAAATCTGTCCTGGATGAAGTGCAGCTGGAATGCTCCTTGGAAGTGAGAATGGCCAGACTTCATCTCACTTACTTTGGTCATGTTGTAAAAAGGGACCATTCCCTGGAGAAAGATATCATGTTTGGTAAAGTGGAGGGTCAATAAAAAAGGGGAAAGCC
>NW_006928752.1:5417-5934 GCF_000298275.1 Orycteropus afer afer
TTTTTATAGGCAATGGTATGATTATTTAACATTAGAAAAAACAAATCCAAGTAATTTACAAAGTGCTTGATCCCTTACATTAGATGGAGTGCTCCTGTTCAATAAATTTGTCTAGTGCAGTTATTTATGCTAAATGTGAGAGATATCATCCTTACATGTATATATCAACAAATATAACATACAATAAAATAAACCATAATACAAATTAGTTGACTGTAACTTATGAGTATGTTATGTTATTGCATAAAAATAAGAGGATGGTATGGATGGATGACTAGATAAAGTTGTTTTTATTTTTATTTTTTTTTAATTATCTATTGTGATTTGGGTGAATATTTACAGAGTAAATTCACTTTCCATATAGCAGTTCACATATACTTTGTCTCATGTCATTGACCACAATGCAACAGCTCCCCTCCCACTTCTTCCCCATAGTTACCTCTTCCCTGTGTGCATCCCTCCATACTCTCCTGCCCCCTGAGCTGTCTCCCTGTGCATAAGCAGCCCTTCCTTCTCC
>NW_006928753.1:0-1764 GCF_000298275.1 Orycteropus afer afer
ATATATATATATAAGCTTTGCTGGTTTTTGTTTCTCTAGAGAGCCCAGTCTAACACAGACAGACCATATATATGATAGCGTAGTACCTAAGGCATTTGATTGCTAACCAGAAGGCTAGTGGTTCAAACCCACTAGCCACTCGGAGGAGGAGCTCTGGTAGGGTAGTGCCTAAAGCACTTGACTGCTAACCAGAAGGCTGTCGGTTCAAACCCACCAGCCACTTCTCGGAAGGGAGGTTGGGCAATCTACTTCTGTAGTGATACTGCCTCGGAAACCCAGGGACGGATCACTATGAGTTGGGTCTGACTCGACGGCACATAACAACAGCAATGACAACAACCACTCCTCAGAAGGAAAATTGGGTAACCTACTTCTGTACTGATATCTCCTTGGAAACCCAAGGAGGGGTCACTATGAATCAAATCGACTCCATGGCAGTGAGTTTGGTGTGTGTGTGTGTGTATGTGTGTGTATAAAATAAAAGATTATTAGTGGTTACCAGGGGTAGGAAGGAGGGGGAAAGGGGAAGCTTTTGTTTGCAGGACATTGAGTTTATGCTAATGGTAATGGAATATTGGGAAAAGGATACCATAATGGTGGCACCAATGTCATCAATGTCCTTAAGCTGTAAATGTGGATGTTGTTATGTTGGTGGATGTCTTGGTGTGTATGTATGTTTTCACCACAATCAAAGTAAAAAGTAAAAAAAAAAAAAAAAGATTCACTTCTGAGAATTCATCCCTCTCCAGCCCCCCACCCCAGACCCACCCCCAATCTCTGAGGTCTTACAGCATTTTCTTCATTGTCCCTCATTTGGGCTTTTTTCTAAACAGCTTCACATGTCCATGTTTTATTTCCTGTTATGGATGAATTGTGTTCCACAAAAAGATATGTTGAAGTTCCAGCCCTTGGTACCTGTGAACCTGGCCTTGTTTGGAAATAGTCTTAAAATGAAGTGGAGTGGATTCTATTCCCATCCAAATAGTGTCTTATAAAAGCATAGAACAGACACACAGAAGAACCACCACGATGTGATGATGGAGACAGACAGAGCTGCAAGCCAGGCGGGGCCAGGGAGTGTCAGGAGCCACCAGAAGCAGGAGAGACACGTGGAACAGTTTCCCTTTCGGAGCCCTCAGAGAGAATCAATGTGGCCAACACACCGGTTTAGAATTCTTGCTTCCAAAACTGTGAGACAGTAAATTTCTGTTCTTATAAGCCACCCATTTGTGGTATTTTGTTAAGGCAGCCCTAGGAAACTAAGACACCTCCCTAACTAGATTGAACACTTCTAGAAGGCAGGAACTCTTTCATGAACTTTAGAGTTTATCTAGTCCAACCTCTCACCTAAGCTTAACCCCTTTTATGGCATCGCTGACAACTTCTGATTTGGTCTTTGAGGACCCCCAGTTCTGGGACTTTCACTGTCTGAGAGGTCTGGCATAGTATAGACATATATTGTTGTTGTTGTTATGTGCTGTCAAGTTGGCCCCAACTCATAGTGACCCCTTCTTGGGTTGCTGAGGCAATATCACTATGGAAGTAGATAGCCCAACCTTCCTTCTGAGAAGTGGCTGATGGGTTTGAACTGCCAGCCTTCTGGTTAGCAGTCAAGTGCCTTAGGCACTACGCTACCAGAGCTCCTATAGACATATAAAATGGTGCTAAATATATATAAATATATAAATGAGCTGAAATGGACTGGTTTTGGCCATTTTGAATCAGACAACCATATGATCTACTATGCCGGGAATGACAGTTTGA
>NW_006928753.1:4249-5652 GCF_000298275.1 Orycteropus afer afer
GGGTCGATGAAAGAGGGGAGGCCTTCAACGAGATGGATTGACACGGTGGCTGCGATGATGGGCTCAAGTATAGCAGGGATTGTGGGGCTGGCGCGGGATTGGGCAGTGTTTTGTTCTGCTGTGCATGGGGTCGCTATGGGTCGGAAACGACTCCACAGCACTTAACAACAACAACAACATCAAATATAATTTTGGTGAATTCATGCTACTTCTTCCTTAAGACTGAGTCAGTCCTTGGCTGAGTGTGAGATATGGAAAAGGGAGAACACTGAGGCTTGAATAACTTTTTGGTTAAAAAAGGTTGGGGAATGTCTCCAACAAGCTTATTCCAAACTATAATACAAGTGTTATGATTTAGCTTTGGGCTAATGTTATTTAGAGAAAGTAAACTGCAAAACTTAATCTCTCTTTTTTCTCCCTAAGGAAGGGCTATGGAGAGTAATCATTTGGGATGACATTCTTATAGAAGGCTCACTCACTGCTATCAAGTCGATTCCAACTCATAGCAACCCCACTGGGTTTCCAAGAATGTAAATCTTTACAGAAGCAGATTGCCTCATCTTTCTTCTGTGGAGCAACTGGTGGGTTTGAACCACTGACCGTTTGGTTAGCAGTCAAGTGCCTTAACCACTTTACCACCAGAGCGCCTTTATAGAGGGCTAGATAGACTTATCCATATAACTAACATTTGGCAGGAGCTTTACAGCTTATAGGAACCCTGGTGGCACCGTTTGACTGCTAACCAGCTCAGTGTTGCAAATCCACCAGCCAGTGTGTGGGAGAAAGATGGGACAGTCTGCTTCTGTAAAGATTTACAGCTTTGAAAATCCTATGGGGCAGTTCTGCTCTGTCCTACAGGTCACCGTGAGTCAGAATGGTAGTGGGTTTGGTTTGACAGCTTACAAAGCCCTTCCCAATACCAGCTCATTAGACATTTTTGAGTCGGTAGCAATACCATAACTTTATCAAGGAGGGAATTGAGACTTAATATGTCTTTAGGGTGCCAGAGCTAACACTCAAACTCAGGTATTCTGACTTAAAAAAAAAAATCTAATGCTCTGTCTTCACTAAGGTAGACAGTCATTCATCTTAAAAACAAACAAAACAAAAAAATACCTGCCACTCCGATAGAGTTCACTCTGTTGTGCAAAGGCTCAATTTGGTCCCGGAGAAACAATCAGGACCAATGACTAGGTGTGGATGCAGATTCCTCAAACTCCAGAAAGCCCGAGATGAATGGCAGGGACTAACCAAACACCTGTCTTGTCTTCCCCTCACCGGCCTCCCCTGTGTCCATTAGAGAGATAGATAAATTCTTCAAATGCCTCCCTTGCACTGACGCTGTGAAATATGTTCCTGGCCTATGTGTTGAATAGGTTTTGCTGCTTTGTTGGCATGATTTC
>NW_006928754.1:0-2694 GCF_000298275.1 Orycteropus afer afer
CTTCTGTGTCTGTGTTAATTGGTTTCCCTTTTCTTTGTTGAAGAGGGTCTGTGCAATCCTTCTGCCTAGTCCGCCATCTTGCCCCGCCTCCCTGGATGTCTTCCTGAACTTTTTACAGTAGTGGACTAATACAATATTTGTACTTTTGTGATTGACTTATTTCACTTAGCATAACTTTTTCCAAGTTCCTCCATGTTATGAAGTGTTTTTTGAATTCTACATCATTCTTTAGTGCTGCATAATGTTCCATTGGGTGTACATACCATAGTTTTGCTATCCATTCCTCTGTTGATGAGCATTTAAGTTGTTTCCATCTCTTTGCTATTGTGAATAGTGCTGAATGAACATGGATGTGTATATATTTATTTGTGTCCTGGTTCTCACTTCTTTATGATATATAACTGGTGACGGTATTGCTGGATCAAATGATATTTCTATTTCCAGCTTTTTAAGGAATTGACAGTAGTTGTATCATTTTACAGTCCCATCAGTAGTGTATCAGAGTCCCAATCTCTCCACATTCTTGCCTGCATTTGTTTTCTGTCTTGTTGAACTTTGCTATCAGTGCTTGGGTGAGATGATATCTCATTATTATTTTGATTTGCATCTCTCTCTGGTGGTGTATTCCCTAAGGCATTTGACTGCTAACCAGAAGGCTGGCAGTTCAAGCCCACCAGCCACTTCTCAGAAGGAAGGTTGAGCAATCTACTTCCATAGTGATACTGCCTCAGAAACCCAAGGAGGGGTCACTATGAGTCGGAGCCAACTTGATGGCAGTGTGTTTGGTTTTGAGTTTGCAATTGCTAATGATAATGAGCATTTCTTCATCTGTTTGTTGGCTACCTGAATATCTTCTTTGGTGAAGTATCTGTTCATGTACTCTGCCCATTTTGTAATTGAATTGTTTGTCTTTATGATGAGGAGGTGTTGAAATTCTCTGCAATTTTTAGGGATAAGTCCCTTAAATATTGTTGAATATTCTTTCCCAATCTGTAGTTTCTCCTTTCACTCTTTTTTGAGAAGTCTTTTGACGTGTATAAGAATTTAATTTTTTAGAGTTCCAGCAAGATGGTGGACTAGGCAGAAAGACTGCACAGACCCTCTTCAACAAAGAAAAGGGAAACCAATTAACACAGATACAGAAGATAATCTTTGACCCCTAAGCCTTGAAGGGGAGGATATAGAAGTGGAATAAACCCCAACTAACAGAAAAATTTGCATGAAAATACCAAAAAAGAAGACATACAGAGCTGCGGTCTGGCAGTGATCCTGAGCGATCCTGATGGCACAGACAGCTGGAGATTCCCAAATGGTGGCAGGATCTAAGAATAAACCTAAAAATCACCCTGCTAGCCAGGAACTGCACAGAGGATTGTGCATGGTGGCTGGGGAACAAACGGAGAAGGTGAAGAGAAAGGTGGGCTGAACTGTGGAGTTTTGCTGGTCCGGAAGGCACCAGCATTTTGAAGGTTTAAAAAACAACTTGACTATTTTGGATATTTAAAGAGACAGCACTCTCACAGATTCCTGGGGCTTAAGAACACATTCTGTTTTCTAGCAACCCCAAGGACACTCGAGACCTGCAAGACTGACAAGGTACAACATTCCTCTTGTTACTCTTATACCCCATAACATCGTGGTGAACGGAGGTGTGGCCACCACCCACTTCCAACTACCTTCTGGGCCCACAGGAACTCCATCAAAGCCTGTGTGCTCAGACGGAGCCTGGGTGGCTGCCCTGTCCTCCATCAATTTTTTTTTCTCTTTCTTTCTTTCTTTTTTTTTTTTCCCCTTTTTCGCTTTCTTGTTTCTGGTGATTAGTTTGCTTGTATTTGTCTGTTTTAAAACAACTAATATTATTAATACTTTTGTCCTTTTTATTACTATTCTTAATCTTCCCCTACCAGGTCCTAGTTTTCAACACTTTCTCTTTTCCCTATACCTGGTTGAATTTTTTTTATTATTATTATTATTTAAGGTTCTTTTTCTTTTCCCCATTTTTTCTCATGATTAACCCTGTTCCTTGTTTTCCCTTTTGCATTTTTCCCATTTTTTTCCTTCATTTATATTTCTCCTTCCCTACTTTTTTTTCTTAGTGCTCTATCCCCAGATATTGCATGTATTCTTTTTTACTTCTTTTTCCACCTTTTCTTTTCTTTTCTTTCTTTTTTTTTTTTTTTTGGTTACTGTTCCTGTGTGATTACATGATGTGTTTTTCATCCATGTGCTTTTAGTTTTTTTGATGGCTATTCAATTGTAAATTGTGTCTAACTGAGTGAGAGACAACAACAGTCTCCATAAGACACAACTACACTAAAAACTCCTTCAACCTCACTTACTGAGCGAGAACCACTACCTCCTTCTCCACCAATGGGCCAATGATAAAAAACCACTGAGAAGAGCCTGAGTCAGCCTTGGCTGCACTTCACAAACAGTTAACAGAGATCTAAATACAAAAACACCACAATGCCTCAGAAACAACAGGCAATCACAGTCCACACAAAGAAGCAGGATAAAGTGGTAGAAACAAGGGAGCAGGATACAGACCCAGAACACATCCCTGAGTAAGAAGAAGCATTGGAACTCTCTGATAAGGAATTCAAAAGAATTGTCTTTACGTATCTTCAGAGGATTGAGAAACAGACCAAAGAAAACACAGAAAAAAACTTAGAAGAAATTTGGAAGAAAATACAA
>NW_006928754.1:4255-4686 GCF_000298275.1 Orycteropus afer afer
TTACCTAAACTAACACAGATTGATATGGAAAAGTTGAACAGGCCTAGCACAAAATAAGAAATTGAACAGGTCATCAAAAAATTACCAAGTAAAAAAAAGTCCTGGCACAAACAGTTTCACTGGAGAATCTACCAAACATTCAGAGAAGAACTGACACCAATCCTACTCAAACTATCCCAAAACATAGAAAATGATGGAATCCTCCCCAATTCATTTTATAAAACAAACATAACCTTGATAACAAAACCAGGCAAAGACATCACTCAAAAGGAAAACTACAGACCAATATCCCTCATGAACATAGATGCAAAAATCTTCAACCAGATCCTAGCCAATAGACTCCCACAATGTATCAAGAAAATAATTCATCATGACCAAGTCGAGGTCATATAAAGTATGCAGGGATGGTTCAACATTAGAAAAACAATCAA
>NW_006928755.1:0-1372 GCF_000298275.1 Orycteropus afer afer
GTGTAGGGTGTAGTAACAAGAAGAATGTCGTACCTTTTCAGTCTTGCAGGCCCTGAGTGTCCTTGGGGTTGCTGGAAAGCAGAACATGATCTTAAACCCCAGAAATCTGTGAGAGCGCTGTCTCTTTGAATATCCAAATTAGTCAAGCCGCTTTTTAAACCTTCAAAATGGTGGCGCCCTCCACACTGGTAAAAGTCCACAGCTCAGTCCACCTTTCTCTTCACCTTCCCCGTTTGTTTTTCAGCCACTCTACACAGTCTTCTGTGTAGTCCCTGGCTAGCAGGGGATTTTTAGGTTAATTCTTAAGTCCTACCACCACAGGATTCTGCGAGAGTGCTGTCTCTTTAAATATCCAAATTAGTCAAGCCGCTTTTTAAACCTTCAAAATGGTGGCGTCCTCCACACTGGTAAAAGTCCACAGCTCAGCCCACCTTTCTCTTCACCTTCTCCGTTTGTTCCTCAGCCACCGTGCACAGTCCATGCAGTCCCTGGCTAGCAGGGTGATTTTTAGGTTAATTTTTAGGTCCTACCGCACCTCGGGAATGTCCAAGTCGTTTGTGCTGTCAGGGGCGCTCAGGTCCCTGCCAGACCACAGCTCTGTATATCTCCTTTTTTGGTATTTTCACGCAAATTCTTCTGCTAGTTGAGGTTTAGTCTACTTCTGAATCCTTCCCTTCAAGGCTCAGGGGTCCAAGATTATCTTCTGTGTCTGTGTCAATTGGCTTCCCTTTTCTTTGTTGAAGAGGGTCTGTGCAGTCCTTCTACCTAGTCCGCCATCTTGTGGGCTCTCCTCAATTTGTACATTTTTCACCCTTCAAATTATAGCCAAGGTTTGTGCATTTCACTATAAGTAAACATCATGAAAACTTTATGAATAGCAGTGGAAAATTATCTGATATAGTATGGGAAAATTGGCCCCTCAAGCTGAAAGGCAGTAAAAATAAAACTTGGGAGGAGCTTCCTCCTCAAAATAGAGTCCACTTTAACAATGTGAATGGAGTAAAGCCTTTGGGACCTTCATTTGCTGATGTGGGATAACTAAAACTATGAAGAATCAGCTGCAAACATCTATGAATAATCAGAACATGAAATGTACAAAGTATGACTCTAGGAAAATTGGAAGTTGTAAAAAATGAAATGGAACACACAAGGATAAAAATTCTAGCTGAAAAGGACTGGTATTGGCCATTTTGAATTGGGAAATCATATGGTCTCTTATGCCAGAAACAACAAATTGAAGAGGAATGGTGTCACATACATCATCAAAAAGAACATTGCAAAAATGATACAATCACTGTGAAAATCAGTATTCCTTAGAAAGTTGGAAATAGAAATACCACTTGATTCAGCAATTCTATTGTTGTTATTGTTG
>NW_006928755.1:1845-3223 GCF_000298275.1 Orycteropus afer afer
GTGCAGAGGGTCGCTATGAGTCGGAAATGACTTCATAGCAGTGAATTTTTTTTTTTTTATGGTAGAAGGGAAGAGAAAAGGAGAAGCTGTTTGTGGGGCATTGAGTTTATGCTAATGGTGGTGAAATGTTTTGGAAATGGATAACAATAATGGTAGCACAACATGAAAAATGTCATCAATATTGCTAAGTTGTAAATGTAGAAGTTGTTATGTTGGTGAATGTCTTGTTGTGAATGTTTTCAGCACAATAAAATTCAAACAAACAAACAAACAAAGACAAAGAAAAAGAGTTAAAATAAGTTACATGAAGAATAATAAAACAGAACTTTATAATATCTATCCTGAACTAAAATGCTGTCAGTGATAGGATAATATTATTGAAATTTATGCATAAATCACTAAAGCCAAAGATGAAAAAATTGAAGATTTTTATCAACTTCTGCAGTCTGGATTTGACAAAATATGCAATCTAGATGTATTGATAATTACTGGTTATTGTATTGCAAAAGTTGAAAACAAAGAAGAAGCATCATTAGTTGTAAAATATGGTTTGGGTGATAGAAATGATGCTGGAGATTACATGATATAATTTTGTAAGACCAACAAATTATTCATTGCAAAACTTTCTTCAACAACATAAATGACCACTATACCCCTGGACCTAGCCAGAGGCAATACACAGGAATCAAATAAACTACTTTTGTGAAAAGAGATGATGGAGAATTTTGATATTATCAGTCAAAAAAAGATCTTAAATTACTCATATGAAATTTTCAGTTGAAGCTGAAAAAAATTAAAACCGGTCCACAGAAGCCAAAATACCACCTTGATTATATCCTGCCTTAACTTAAAGACCATTTGAGGAATCAATTTGGTCCATTGAACACCAGTGACTCAAGACCAGAAAAGTTATGGGATGACATCAAGCACATCATACATTAAGAAAGCAAAAAGTCTTTGAAAAGAAAGAAAAGATAAAATGGATATCAGAAAAGACTGTAAAATTTGGTCTTGAATGTAGAGTAGTTAAAGAGAATGGAAGAAATGACGAAGTAAAAGATGTCAACAGATTTCAAAGGGTGGCTCAAGAAGACAACATAAACTATAATAATGAAATGTACAAAGACATGGAGTTAGAAAATTAAAAGGGAAGAACACAATTGGTATTTCTCAAGGTGAAAGAACTAAAGAACAAAAAAAGTCAAGTCTCAAGTTGCAATATTGTTTTCATGGACAAAATAATGAACAATGCAGGAAGCATCAAAAGAAGATGGAAGCATCAGAAGAGACAGGGTTAGGGTTGGACATGGCAAATGGGGAATGAAACTAAATATATGCGTGACTTTCAACGTAAAACAAGCTCTTAAAATAAATTGAA
>NW_006928755.1:4658-5873 GCF_000298275.1 Orycteropus afer afer
GGCTGGTGGGTTTGAACTGCCAGCCTTCTGGTTAGCAGTCAAATGCCTTAGGCACTACACTACCAGAGCTCCCTGGTGTTCGGATAGAGTATTAAATATACCTTGTACTGCCAGAAGATAGAACAGATATGTCTTGGAAGAAGCACACCTCGTTAGAAATGAGAATGGCCAGACTTCGTCTCTTGTACTTTGTTCATGTTATTAAGAGGGACCTTTCCCTAGAGGAAGATATGCTTTGTTAAGTAGAGGGTGAGTGAGAAGGGGTAAGACCAGCATCAAGATGGATTGACATAGTGGCTATAAAAATGAACTCAAGCATGGCACCAATTGTTAGGATGGCACAGGACCAGGCAGTGTTTGGTTTTGTTGTTCATGGAGTAGCTGTGAGTAGGAGCTGACTTGACAGCACCTGACAAAAACAGTTATACAGATTTTTTAAAATAAAAACAGAATAGACATTAATCCAGTCTTTTAACAAAGCAAAGAAAAATCCACTGAAGATTGTAGAGAATCTGTTTTCAATAACTTCAAGCAACATTCTAAGGTAGATACAGATGTACATGCTTCTGCCCCACTGTCCTTATATTTTAAAAATATTATTAAGCTAGAATAGTTTATTTGGTCCATAAATAGAAAGTGGAATGTAAAAGAGCTAACCTAACAGAACTAATAAGCTCCATTGGTGGCACAAGCTGTTAAGAGCTCAGACACATCCCAAAAGATTCACAGTTCAAACCTATCCACAGATGCCTCAGAAGACAGGCCTGGTGATCTGCTTCCAACAAGTCACAGCCTTGAAGAACCCTATGGGGTAGTTCTCTGCACACAAGGGGTTCATCATGAGTCTGAATTGACTTAAAAGCAACTAACAACAACACACCTATAACTTTTGGAACTTTCTGAAATTAGAACAAAACAAAAACTTGTTTTGAGAAAACCTAAAACAATTCAATAGCTTTATAAATCAAACAATAGGAAATCCCCAATGTCTTCCTGCTTTCCTCTCAATAAAGGGCCTTTTTTTAAATAAGGATATTTACTGTTACTAGAAACAAAATGGATGTCAGACAAATAACTTTCCTGTGTTGGTCAACAATTAAAAGGCAAGGACAAATCTAATAAAAATGAGAGGCCAAGGCGGGACAAGATGGCGGACTAGGCAGAAGGATTGCACAGACCCTCTTCAACAAAGAAAAGGGAAACCAATTAACACAG
>NW_006928756.1:0-2230 GCF_000298275.1 Orycteropus afer afer
ATTGTAAATTTTGGTCAATGACATGAGACAAAGTATATGTGAACTGCTGTATGAAAAGTGAATTTACTCTGTAACTCTTCACCCAAATCCTAATTAAAAAAAAAAAAAAGATGGAAACAATATAAATTCCCATCACCAGGTGAATGAATAAACAAAATGTGGTCCATCCATAAAAATGGAATACTACTTAGCCATACAGGCATTAAGTCTTATTTATTTATTTATTTATTTTAAGAGCTTGTTTTACATTCAATGTTACCTGTACATTTGATTTCACTGCCTATTTACCATGTCCAACCCTAACCCAGAATCCTTCCCTCCCTTCCCTGTAACCTTCCCCCTGTGTCCCTCTTATTTATGCACTCCTGTTTGTCCTGCATTTCCTCAATTTCAATATTGGTCCTCTGGTGCCCCATGGTCTACTGCTCTAAGGGATGTATCAACATAGAGTATGAGGATGTGCCATCTTGAGTTGAATAGTCTGCATGTACATCTTGTTAACCATTGGGCTGAGAGGCAGCCCCTGAGGGTGCAATTTATTCTAGGCACAGAATGTATTCCAGGGCCATAGTATTGGGGGTCTCATCAGATTTCCTCTGACCAGTAATTCTGGTCATTATTCTTGATGTTACCTTACCTTGTAAGATAATGGATGGTGAATGAAGACCTTATGCTGAGGAAAATAAGTCAATCAAACAAGGACAAGTATTTTATTATCTCACTTATATAAAAAGACAAGAACAGGAAGGAGATAAGATAGTAAACTACTAATTCACTTGGCCCAACTCTTCTATAACAGAAACAAAACCAAACTCACTGTCATCAAGTCGACCCCTAGTTGGGTTTCCAAATCAGTATATCTACAGAAATAGATAGCCCAATTTTCCTTCCAAGGAGTGGCTGGTGGTTCAAACACCAGCTTTCTGGTTAGCAGTCAGAGACCTGGAAAAACGAGTGGAAACAGATACGAAGATCCTGGAACTTTGTGTATCAATTAAGAGGATAAAGAATTAGATTATCACTGACTAGAAAGTGAGCCAGAGTGAGGACAGTGATTAGGGACACAGAAGGAGATGGGACCTGACAAAGTATGGCAATTTTGAGCAACAGAAGAGAAATCAACCTCACAGAATCCACACTGCAACAGAGACACAGTGTGGACAGATCTGGAGAGAATCATGGTGAGCAGAATATACCCTGGATCTGGGAAAGGGAAGTGCAGGAAAAAGGGCCATATTTCCAGTAACACAGAAGACCATGGAGTGAGGAGGAATGGAAAAAAAGAAGAGGAATGAAATAACATTAGTTATTTGGTTTAAGGGCCCACAAGAATGGGAAGGACTGGAGGGGAGGGTGGAAGAGGCTAGACTCCAGGCAGTGCCCTACTTGATTAGGCCTGGGCAGGAACTGGCTAATCAGCTTTGTGCACCCAGAAGAGCACCAAACCTATGTTAGTGAATCATGACTGAAGAGGTGGACTCTCTGCTCTAAAAAATATACCTTCCTGATGACTAGGGGTGAATCCTTTTTCTGCCCACATCAACTCATTGGTGAGGGACATCCCCCTGGCCAAACTTCCACCTGCCCACTTACTCAGCTACCTCCTCAGCAGCCCAGTCACCTATCACAATGCACCCCAATCAGACACAGCCAGAGTCTCCTTCTTGCCTTGCCAATCTTGTTTCACTGACAGGTTTTTCTTTCACTGAATGCAGTAGATGAAGCTCTGTAGTATCCTCCTTCAGAGACACTCATACATACCAAGCTCCTCACACTCACATGGGCATGCATTCCTGTAGATCATGCCATAGTTGCCTGCTGTCATGGCTGTCAGCTGACCATAACTACAAAAGCCTCTTCTTCTCTTTCCCTGCCTTTTTTTTTTCTTCATTTTTATTTGTACATTTCTCCCACTTCCTCTTCTATTTTTACCAATCTTTCCTCTCAACTATAATTTTTTTTCTCCTTCCTTTTTTTCCCTATCCTATCCAGTGGGAGGAGGCCATTAACTCTTCATTAGTCAGCCATATCTACTGCACCCACCAGATCACCCAATGGGTGAGTGCCACACCTGCTTCGGCATCACTGGATCAACAAAAGTTGAAAACACCTGCTCATCCTACCTTCAGCTCCTCTTCATGACAGAAACCCATGCACATTCCCACCAGTTATTTCACCCACTTGGAGATAGATGGAGAGCATCCCATTGCCACAGCCACTGTGTAAATCC
>NW_006928756.1:2974-5664 GCF_000298275.1 Orycteropus afer afer
TCAGCATACAGATTGACTAAGTGTGGTGAAAGAATAAACCCTGACACATTCCCTTCTTGATTTTAAACCATACAGTGTCTCCTTGTTCCGTTTGAACAACAGCCATCTGGTCTATGTACAGGTTCCTCATGAGTACAATTAAGTGTTCAGGAATCCCCATTCTTCTGAATGTTATCTACAATTTGTTATGATTCACACAATCAATGCTTTGCACAGTCAATAAAACACAAGTAAGCAACTTTGTGGTACTTTTTGCCTTGAAGCAAGATCCATCTGACATCAACAATGATATCCCTCATTCCACATCCTCTTCTGAATCCATCTTGCATTTCTGGAAGTTCTCTGTCAATGTACTGCTGCCACTGTTTTTGAATTATCTTCAGTAAGATTTTATTTGCATGTCATATTAATGATATTGTTCTATAATTCCACATTCTGTAGGATAACTTTTCTTTGGAATGGGTACAAATATGGATCTCTTCCAGTCAGTTGACCAGGTAGCTGTCTTCTAAATCTCTTGGCATAGCTGATTGAGTGCCTCTAATAGGGCATCTGTTTGTTGAAACATCTCAGCGGGTATTGTGTCAATTCCTGGAGCCTTGTTCTTGGCCAAATCCCTCAGTGCAGCTTTGACTTATTCCTTCATTACCATTGGTTATTGAGCATATGCCACCTCCTGAAATGGATGAAGATTGACCAGGTCTTTCTGGTACAATGACTGTATTCTTTCCATCTTCTTTTGATGCTTCCTGCATCATTCAACAGTTGGCCCATAGAATCTTTCAAAATTGCAATTCAAGGCTTAAATTTTTCTCTCAGTTCTTTCAGCTCAAGAAATGCCAAGCATGTTGTTCCCTTTTGGTTTTCTAACTCCAGAGGTTTGCACATTTCATTATAGTAATTGGCTTTGTCTGCTTCAGCTGCTCTTTGAAATATTCTGTTCAGCGCTTTTATCTTGTCACTTCTTGCATTTCATTTAGCTACTCTCTTCTCAAGGGCAAGTTTCAGAGTCTCTTCTGACAACTATTTTGTTTTTTCCTTCCTTTCTCAACTTTTTTAATGACCTCTCACATTCTTCATGGATGATGTTCTTGATGTCATCACATAATTCTTTTGGTTTTCAGTCATTGGTGTTCCATGCATCAAATCTATTCTTTAGATGGTCTCTAAATTTGGGAGAGATATATTCAAGGTCATATTTTGGCTCGTATAGACTTGTTTTAATTGTCTTCCACTTCAAGTTGAACTGCCATATGAGCAGCTGATGGTTTGTTCCACAGTCTGTTCCCAGCCTGGTTTTGGCTGATATCGAGCCTTTCCATTGCCTCTTACAACAGATGTAGTCGATCTGATTCCTGTGTACTCCAGCTGGCAATGTCCAAGCATAAAGCTGTCATTTGTGTTGTTGAATAAAAAAGTATTTGCAATGAATAAGTTGTTGGTCTTGCAAAATTCTATCACACGATCTCCAGGGTTATTTCTGTCACCAAGCCCTAATTTTCCAACTACCAGTGATTCTTCTTTGTTTCCAACTTTTGCATTCCAGTCACCAGTGATAATTAACACATCTTGCTTGCATGCTCTGTCAATTTCAGACTGCAGAAGTTGATAAAAATGTTCAATTTCCTCAACTTTGGCTTTGGTGGTTGGTGCATAAATTTGAATAATGCTAGTATTAACTGGTCTTCTTTGTAGGCTTATGGATATTATCCTATCACTGCCATCATTGTACTTCAAGACCAATCTTGAAACATCCTTTGTGATGATGAACGCCATATCATTCCTCTATCAAATTGTGATTCCTGGCATAGTAGATCATATGGTTGTCTGATTCAAAATGGCCAAAATCAGTCCATTTCAGCTCACTAACACCTAGGATATCTATCTTTGTGTGTTCCATTTCATTTTTTTTGACAACTTCTAATTTTCCTAGATTCATTCTCTGTACATTCCATGTTCTGATTATATGGATATTTGCAGCTCTTTTTCTTCAATTTGAGTTGTGCCACATCAGCAAATGGAGGTCCTGAAAGTTTTACTTTATCCATATCATTAAGGCTAGTACTACTCTGATGAGGCAGCTCTTTCTCATTTGCCTTTTGTGACCTAAGAGGCTCGTCTTCCTGTGTTATATCACACAGTGTTTCTAGGCTATTCATAAAGTTTCTTAGTGATGTATCAGACAGTGTTTCTCTGCTATTCATAAAATTTTCCCTGGCCAATTCTTTGAAAAGTGAACGGACTCTTCCTTCTTCTTATTCTGCCTCAATCTGTAAGCTGCATTGAAACCTATGCACCATGTGAAACTCTTCTGGCATTTGAAACACTGGTGGCATAGTATCAAGCCTCACAACAACATGCAAGCCACCACAGTACAAGAAACTGATAGACAAGTTCATCTCCCTTACCTGTTTGAATCCTCTCCCTTATCCTCTTACCTGGATCCCATAGCTCTGTCATCCTCAGATTTTTCCCTGCTTCTTGCCTCTTTGGGTGGGGCCTATCTCCCTCTCCTTACCTGGATTCTGTGGCTCTGTCATCCCTGGCTTTTCCCCACTTCCTTCCTCTTGGGGCGGGGACTGTCTTTCTTCCCTTCCCTGTATCCTGTGGTGCTGTCATACATGACTCTATATAATTAGAAATCAATAATTGGTAGATTGGGGGAAAAAATCAAATACATGGAATCAGAA
>NW_006928757.1:0-1709 GCF_000298275.1 Orycteropus afer afer
CTGTAGTTTTCCTTTTGAGTGATGTCTTTGCCTGGTTTTGGTATCAAGGTTATGTTTGCTTCATAAAATGAGTTAGGGAGGATTCCATCCTTTTCTGTGTTTTAAAATAGTTTGCGTAGGATTGGTGTCAGTTCTTATCTGAATGTTTGGTAGAATTCTCTGGTGAAACTGTCTGGTCCAGAACTTTTTTGTTGTTGATAAGTTTTTTATGACCTGCTCAGTTTCTTCTTTTGTTATGGATCTGTTCAACTTTTCTATCTCAGTCTCTTTTAGTTTAGGTAAGTGGTGTATTTCTAAAAACACACCAAATTTTCTTCCAGATTTTCAAATTTGTTGAAGTACAGTTCTTCATTGTTGTTATGTGCCATCAAGTTGTCTCTGACTCATAGCAACCCCTCCTTGGGTTTTCAACGTTGTATCTCTATGGAAGTAGATTGCCCAGTCTTCCTTCCAAGACTGGTGGGTTTGAACCGACAACCTTCTGGTTAGCAGTCAAGTGCCTTAAGCACTACACCTCCAGTTCGTCATAGTATCCTGATATTATCCTTTTTATTTCAGTTGGTTCTATTGTGATGTCACCTGTTTCTTTTCTTATCCATGTTATTTGTATTCTCTCCCTCTTTTCCTTTGTTAAATTCACCAGTGGTTTGTCAATTTTATTAATCTTCAAAAAACCAACTTCTAGTCTTGTTGATTTTTTTTATTATCTGTTTTCTGTTTCATTGATTTCAGCTCAAATCTTTATTATTTCCTTTCTTCTGGTGACTGTAGGCTTTTTATGCTGCTCTTTTTCTTATTGTTGGAGATGTTGCATTAAGATGTTGATTTTGGGTCTTGTTTTTTGATGTGTGCAATTTATTGCTATAAATTGGCCTCGGATCACTACTTTTGCTGTGTCTCAAAGATTTTGGTATGTTATATTTTCATTCTCATTTAATTCAAGGAATTTTTTAAGTTCATTTTTAATTTCTTCTAATACCCAGTCATTTTTGAGGAAGGTATTACTCAGTTTCTGTGTGTTTGCTCTTTTTCTGTTGATCTTCCTATTGTCGTTTTCTAATTTTACTGCATTGTGATCTAAGAAGATGCTTTGCAGTGTTTCAATGTTTTTAAATTTATAGAGGCTTGCTATAAGGCCTAACATATGGTCTATCATGGAGAATGTTCCATGTGCACTGGAAAAGAAAGTATATTGTGCTATTCTTGAGTGAAGTGCTCTGTAGATGTCTATAAGGTCAAGTTGGTGGATTGCATTGTTTAGCTCTTTGGCATTTCTTTATTGAATTTCTTTCCTGTTCTATCTTTAATTGAAAGTGGTGTATTAAAGTCTCCCATTATGACTGTGGAGTCATCTGTTTGCCTTTTCAGTTCTGTTAAAGGCTGACATATATTTTGGAGCTCTTTCCTTGGGTCCATAGATATTTATTATATCTTCTTGTTCAATTGATCTTTTAATCATTATATAATGTCCTTCTTTGTCTATTATGGTAGTTTTTGTCTTAAAGTCAATGTGATCAGAAATTAATATTGCCACTCCTGCTCTGTTTTGGTTGCCATTTGCTTGATATATCTTTTTCCAACCTTTGATTTTTAGTCTATTTTTGTCTTTGTCTCTAAGGTGTGACTCTTGTAGACAGCATATTGATGGGTTATGTTTTTTTATCCAGTTCGCGACTCTCTGTCTTTTGAGTGGTGCAGTTAATCCATTG
>NW_006928757.1:2949-3582 GCF_000298275.1 Orycteropus afer afer
TATTTCTGAAAATTTAGTATTAATCTTCTGGATTTCTACCTGTAGATTTTGTATCATTTCTAATTTTTCATTTATTTTGTCATTTTGTTTTTGTATTTTCTTCTGAAGTTGTTCTAGGTTTTTCTCTGTGTTTTCCTTAACTTTTTAATTGTTTTCCTTGATCTGTCTCTCAGTCCTTGAAGGTACCCAAATATAATTCTTTCGAATTCCTTACCAGGGAGTTCCAGTTCTGCTACTTCCTCAGGGATATTTTCTGGGTCTGTATCCTGCTCCCTTGTTTCTACTACTTTATCTTGCTTCTTTGTGTGGACTGTGATGGTGTTTTGTCTCCAAGACATTGTGACATTGTTGTATTTAGACCTCTGTTAACTATTTGCAAAGAGAGCTAAGGGTGAGTCATGCTCTCCTTGGTGGTCATTTATCATTGGCCAGTTGGTGGAGAAGGAAGGGGTGCCTCTCACTCAGTAAGTGGAGCTGCAGGAAGTGCAGGTGAAGTTGGTGTTATATGGGCACTGTTGCTGTCTCGCACTCAGACAAAAACAACAATCAAAAAACCATCAAAAAAGTAAAAGCAAGTGGACAAAAAACATACCACATAAACACACAGGAACAATCACACACACACACACAAAA
>NW_006928757.1:4477-5747 GCF_000298275.1 Orycteropus afer afer
GACTGCTGACAGACCACAGCTCCGTATGTCTCCTTTTTCGATGTTTTCATGCAGGTTCTCCTACTAGTTGGAGTTTAGTCTACCTGTATATCCTTCCCTTCAAAGCTCAAGGCTCCGGGATTATCTGCTGTTTCTGTGTTAATTGGTTCCCCTTTTCTTTGTTGAAGAGCGTCTATGCAGTCTGTCTACCTATTCCACCATCTTACTGGAACTCCTGACTTGTTTTACTTTTGAGATTAAATATGTATTTCTGGTTTCCAGCTTTGGTGTCGTACCTCTTTATCACAGGTGGTATATAGGAATATGTCCACTTTACTGTGATGTTTTTGTGTTTTCACACTTTGTATCTGAAGCTTCAACTCATTTGGAATTTATTTTGATGTAACGTGTGATACAAAGATCTAACTTCATCCCCCCCCTAAAAAAAAGGTTATTTTCTCAATATATTCATTGGATAATCTAAATTTCCCCCTTTGATTTGAAATGTTACGTTCATCTCATGTTCAGTTTCCTATATATCTTATTCGCCACCCATATTCCTGATTCTGTTCCATACACTTCTCTTTTCTCCCGTAGCAGGAACTCATTCTTCTTCTTACTGCATTCTGGTACTGTGCTTTTAGTAAGACAATCCCCTTCATTTTCTTTTGTTACACACATTCTTCCAGACTATAATTTGAGGAAATTGACATCTTTATAACATTAAAACTTCCTTGACAGAAACACTATTTCTCATGAATTTCTCAAATATTATTTTAAGTCCTTCAACAAATTTACAGTGTTTTTTTAATTAATGTCTTACTTATAGCTTGTTAGAGTTTATCCTGTGACATTACTAGTTTAGTCGTAATTGCAAGTGGAATTTTTTTTTCAATTATATGTTCTCTTAAATTTATATTGGCGTTTAGGAAGGCTACTAACTTTTGTCTATTTTTCTTATATTCAGGCACTTTATTAAAACATTGTATTAACTCAGAGTTGATTATTTACACTTTATAGGTAATCCCACATCTTTTAATTTAGAGAAGTGGTAGGCAGGGAAATAACTAAATAATAAGGTCTAACATACAGTTAAAGGAATGAAATAGAAACCCCATAGATCAAACATCATCCGTGTGTGTGTGTGTGTGTGTATCACACCACTTAAGCTGCATAATTATTAACAAAATTATTTTTAAGTGTAAGAGTCTCAGGGAGAATTAAGCCATTTATGACTTTGCTCAAATAGCTCAGTCCATTCCTCACTACATGCTGATAGCACACTGAAAGA
>NW_006928758.1:0-614 GCF_000298275.1 Orycteropus afer afer
GAAAAGAAGGATGAGAATGGTTGTACAATTAGAAGAATATAATTAATGTCACTAAATGGCACATGTAGAAACTGTTGAATTGGTATATGTTTTTCTGTATATATTCCCAACAACAATAACAAAATCAATAAAATTATATTGAAAAAAAGTGGAACTGAAAAAAAGATACTACCCAAATCCTTTTCCATGGTTTCTAAGGTTCTACGTGTCTGACTTCTGCCACCTTTAGGATCTCATCTGTTGATTCTCTTCTCTATGTTCTAGCCACCCAGGTACTTTGTGTCCTAGAAAACACTAGGCTTATTCTTGCCTCTGCTCTTGCTCTTTTCTCGATCTAGAATGTGTTTCCTCCAGATCTTCATATGACAGCCTTTTTTCATTATTTAAATATCACTTGGAATGTCACCATCTTAGAGAGGTTGAGAAGAAATGATCTATTGTCTGCCCAACAACTGAACACCCCTGGTTCCCACTATGGAAACTCATAAAGGACAGATGTGATAGTTGGAGCTGTGCATCAACTTGGCTGGACCACAATTCTGAGTGGTTTAAGCAGTTATAATTGATGAGATGGGATACATATGTTTTGAGCAGCCAATCCATTGAAAGGGAGT
>NW_006928758.1:1827-2344 GCF_000298275.1 Orycteropus afer afer
TGAAACTCTTTCAAAAATGTTTTTTCTGCTTAAGCTAAACAGAGTTGTTTTTGCTTGTTTACAACCAAAAACTTATGTAAAGAACGTCCCTGAAAACCTAAGCTAGTCGCTCCTTTACCCTAGTTATTCTGTTACATTACTGGTTTTTATTTTCTTATAGTGTGTTAAAATCACTCATTTGTGTATCTGTTGCTATATACTTATTGTACAATCCCAGCTTCCCCAGAAATGTCAGCACCAGGAAAAAACTGTGTTTGTATCCCGAGCACCTAGAACAGTGCCAGGAACATAATTGGCACTGATAAATATTCAAAAGGAACAAAATTAATATGAAGAAATTTAACAGAATAAATAGCTATTTTAAGTTGAAGAAGAATCAATCACATAAATAAAAGGTCAGGGAGACCTTAATGATCATGAATTTTAAAGTTGAAAACAACAACAAAAAAGAACTCTATAAGTTACAGAATTTGAAGTCAGTAAAACTTGGCTTTTAAGAAGAGGCCAAAGCAGTCTT
>NW_006928758.1:4090-4663 GCF_000298275.1 Orycteropus afer afer
TGAAGATGAAACAGAAAGATGTCTGTGGGGGGAAAAAGGCATCAGTGAGCCATGGGAGAATTTCAAGCAGCCTAAAATAAATGTTTCTGGGGTCTCTGAAGAACAAGGGAGAAAGGAGGGTAGGAAAAAATATTTGAAGAAATAATGGCTGAAATTTTTCCAAATTTATTGAAAGCTATAAACTCATAGATCTAAGCAGCTCAATAAACCCTCCGACCAAAAAAAAAAAATAGAAAACAACCATGACTATTTACAATCAATTGGTTTAAGAGCAATGATAAAGAGAAAATTTAAAAGCAGCAAAAGTAAAAAAGGATATTACATATGGTAAACAATGATAAAAATTATTGCAAAGTTTTTCTGGGGAAAAATGCAAGCCAGAAGACAATGGAGTAGCATCTGTTAAGTACTGAATAAAATAGTTAAATCTAGAATTTCATATACAGTGCTTTCTCTAGACTTCTAAGAGTCACCCTTTTCCTGGGATCATTGCTCCAGTGTTAAGCTCATATCCTGAGAAAATGCCCCTAAGGTGATAGAGTCTTGCTTATCGTGTCTTACATTTTGATCCCA
>NW_006928759.1:0-597 GCF_000298275.1 Orycteropus afer afer
ATTGCCCAACCTTCCTTCCAAGGAGTGGCTGGTGGATTTGAACTGCCAGCTTTCTGGTTAGCAGTCAAGTGCCTTAGGCACTATGCCACCAGAGCTCCTAACCCAGATATAGAAATATCCAAAGTAAAATAAACCGACAAAACTGAAAACAGGGAACCAAAGACATCAATTTGTAAATGAAGACAACTACAAAGCAAAACCAATAAGTAGTGTAGTTACAGAACTTCCAGATGGGAAGTACGGTGCAGTGAATTACTTAATATTGCTCTTCTAGCCATGGTCTTTGTGACTCCTACCAGATGACTGGGTGGGACTATGCAATTGTGCTTGTGGCCCACCAAAGGGATTGGATTTGGACTCGACTCATAGCGACCCCTCCTTGGGTTTGCAAGGCATTATCACTACAGAAGTAGATTGGATAGCTTGTTAATGTGAATAAGGTACATGGCAAACTTGTATGGGTAAAAAACTCACTAAATTCACTGCCATCGAGTTGGATCCGGCTCATAGTGACCCCTCCTTGGATTTCCAAGGCTGTATCACTATGGAAGTAGAATGCCCAATCTTCCTCCCGAGGAGTGGCTGGTGGGTTTGAAC
>NW_006928759.1:3437-5542 GCF_000298275.1 Orycteropus afer afer
AGGAAAGAGACCTTGAATAAGCAAAGCACTATTAAAGAAGAAGAACAAAGTAGGAGGTCTCACACTTCTGGATCTCAAAACCTACTATGCAGCCACAGTAGTCAAAACATCCTGGTACTGGTACAACAGACACATAGACCAGTGGAACAGAAATGAGAACCCTGAAATTGATCCATCAACCTATGGTCAGCTGATTTTTGACAAAGAGCTGAAATCCATTAAGTGGGCAAGAAGTGGTCTTTCAACTAATGGTGCTGGCAAAACCAGATATCCATTTGCAGGAAAATGAAACTAAGATCTGTACCTCACACCATACACAAAAACTAACTCCAGATGTATCAAAGACCTAAATGTGAAACCTAAAACTATAAAGTTTCTCAAGCAAAAAATAGGGGCAAATTTAGGGGCCCTAATTTATGGCATAAATAGACTGTCAAGTATAACCCAAAATGCATGAACAGCTGAAGATAAACTAGATGAATGGGACCTTCTAAAAATTAAATTTTTATGTGCTTCCAAAAACTTCTCCAAAAGAGTCAAAAGAGAACCTACAGATTGGGAGAAAAAATTTATCTGACAAGGGACTTATTTCTAAAATTTATAGAAAACTCCAACACCTCAACAATAAAAACATTAACAATCCAATTAAAAAATGGGCAGAAGACATGAATAGACACTTCACCAAAGAGGATATTCAGGCAGTCAGCAAATACATGAAGAGATGCTCATGATTATTAGCCATAAGAGAGATGCAAATCATAACAACAAGATACCATCTCACCCCAGGACTAATGGTAAAGTTCAACAAGACAGAAAATAACAAATGCTGGCAAAGATATGGAGAGATTGGGACTCTCATACACTGCTGGTGGGACTGTCAAATGATACAGCCCCTGTGGAAAGCAGTATGGCAATTCCTTTAAAAGCTGGAATTAGAAATACCGTTTGACCTAGCAATCTCATTACTAGGTATATACCCTAAAGAAGTGAGAGCCAGGATAAGAACAGATATATGTACACCCATGTTCATTACAGCACTATTTACAATAGCAAAAAGATGGAAACAACCCACGTACCCATCAACAAAAGAGTGGATAAACAAACTATGGTACATACACACAATGGAATACTGTGCAACACTAAAGAATAATGTAGAATCTGCACACCACCACATTACATGGATGAACTTGGAGAACATTATGCTGAGTGAAATAAGTCAATCACAGAAGGACAAATATAGTATTAGTTCATTATTGTAAAAAGTCAAGGAAAGGTTTATATATGGAAGGAAACTCTCTTTGTTGGTAACCAGGGGTGGGAGGGGAGGGAAAAAATCCTGTTTAAAAAGAAAAAAAAAAATGCATTGACCCATGGAAAAAAAATAAAATAGCTGTTTTACTGGTAAAAAAAAAAACAAAAAACAAAAAAGACAAGGAAGGACATTATATAATGATTAAAGGGTCAATCCAACAAGAGAACATAACCATAATAAATATCTATACACCCAATGAAAGAGTCCCCAAAATACATAAATCAAACTTTAACAGAATTGAAAAGATAAATAGACAACTCCACAATAATAGTATGAAACACTTTAATACACAATTTCAGTGAAGGATAGAACAACTAGAAAGAAACTTAACAAAGACACTGAAGAGCTAAACAACACAATCAGCCAATTTGACCTTACAGACATATACAGAATACTTCATCCAACAACAGCACAATATACATTCTTTTCAAGCACACATGGAATGTTCTCCACAATAGACTATACGTTAAGACACAAAATAAGTCTCAATAGATTTTAAAATATCAGAACACTACAGAGCATCTTCTCAGATCACAATGCTGTAAAATTAAAAATCAATAATAGGAAGATCAAGGGGAAAAAAATCAAACCCATGGAAACTGAATAACACCCTCCTTAAAAACTACTGAGTAATAACGCAACCACTGCCATGGATTCGGATCTGACTCATAGCGACCCCTCCTTGAGTTTCCAAGGCGGTATCACTATGGAAGTAGATTGCCCAACCTTCCTTCTGAGGAGTGGCTGGTGGATTTGAACCACCAGCCTCCTGGTTAGTAGTCAAATGCCTTAG
>NW_006928760.1:0-616 GCF_000298275.1 Orycteropus afer afer
AGTATAGCAGGGATTGTGGGGCTGGCGCGGGATGGGGCAGTGTTTCGTTCTGCTGTGCATGGGGTCGCTATGAGTCGGAAATGACTCAATAGCACTTAACAACAACAACAAATACATTGTCTGATGTCCTGACTGCTGCTTCCATTGGAGAATTCTTCCATTGTAGAATCGAGCAATGAGAAGTCTTTGACAAATTAAATCTTTTCTCCATTTATCATGATGCTGCTTATTGGTCCAGTGGTGAGGATTTTTGTTTCCTTTATATTGAAATGTAATCTATACTGCAGACTGTATTCTTCAGTCTTCATTAGTAAGTGCTTCAAGTCATCCTCACTTTCAGGAAGCAAAGTTGTGTCATCAGTGTATCTCAAGTTGTTAATGACTCTTCCTCCAAACCTGATGCTAGGTTCTTCTTCATATAGTCCAACTTCTTGGATTATTTCCTCAGATCATATGATTGTCTTATTCAAAATGGCCAGTACCTGTCCAGTTCAGTTCACTAATTCCTAGGATAAGGAGCTCTGGTGGTATAATGCCTAAGGCATTTGAGTGCTAACCAGAAGATTTGCAGTTCAAACTCACCAGCTGCTCTGCAGAAGGAAGATGGGGCAATCTA
>NW_006928760.1:3233-5197 GCF_000298275.1 Orycteropus afer afer
AAACAAAAAACAAAAACCAGCAACCAAACTCACTGTTGTAGAGGTGACTCTGACTCATAGCAACTCCTTTTGGGTTTTTGAGGCAGTACATCTTTACAGAAGTAGATTGTCCAATCCTCCTTCTGTGGAGTGGCTGGTGGTTTTGAACTGCCACCCTTCTGGTTAGCAGTCAAATGCCTTAGGCACTATGCCACCAGAGCTCCTTATATATGTATATTGTTGCTGTTAGGTGCTGTCGAGTCATCTCCAAATCATAATGACCCTGTGCACAGCCAAACAAAACACTGCCTGGTCCTGTGCCAGCCTCACAATCAACCTTGCTATACCTGAGCCCATTGTTGCAGCCACTGTGTCAATCCATCTCATTGAAGGCCTTCCCCTTCTTTGTTGACCTTCCAGTTTACCAAACATGATATCCTTCTCCAGAGAATGGTTCCTTCTGACAACATGACCAAAGTAGGTGAGATGAAGTCTGGCCATTCTCACATTCAAGGAACACTCTGGCTGCACTTCTTCCAGGACAGATTTGTTGGTCTTTTAGAAGACCATGGTACCCTTAGCATTCTTCTCCAACACCACAACCCAAAAGCATCAACTCTTCTTCAGTCTTCTTTATTCACTGTCCAGCTCTCACATGCATAAGAGGCAATTGCAAACATCATGGCTTGGGTTAGGCTCACCTTAGTCTTCAAGGAGGCATCTTTGTCATCTTTGTTCTTCATCACTTGAAAAATGTCTTTTGCAGCAGATTTGCCCAATGCAATATGGTTTCTGATGTCTTGAGTGCTGCTTCCATTAGTATTTTTTTTTTTTTTGCTTCCATTAGTATTGATTGTAGAACCAAGTAATATGAAGTCCTTGACAACTTCCATCTTTTCTCCATCCATTGAGAAGCTGTTTATTGGACCACTTGTGAGGATTTTTGTTTTCTTTATATTGAGGTGTAATCCACAATTCAAACTGTAGTCTTTAATCTTCCTCGTAAGTGCTTCAAGTTATCCTTACTTTCAGCAAGCAAAGTTGTGCATATTGCGGGTTGTTAATGAGTCACACACACACACACATCCAATCCTGATGCTATGTGCTTCTTCATATAATCCACCTTCTTAGATTATTTGCTCAGCATACAAATTGAATAAGTATGGAGAAAGGATAAAACCTTGACACACTCCCTTCTTGATATTGAACCATGAAATATCCCCATGTTCTGTTCAAATGAGAGCCTCCTGATCTATGTACAGATTCCTCACGAGTATAATAAAGTGTTCTGGAATTCCCATTCTTCTCAATGTTATCCATAATTTGTTATAATCTGCACAATCGAATACTTATGCATAATCAATAAAAACATAAGCAAACATCTTTCTGGAATTCTTTGCTTTCAGCTAAGATCCATCTGACATCACCAAATATATCCCTTATTCCATGTCCTCTTATGAATCCAGATTGCATTTCTGGAAGCTCTCTGTCAATATACTTCTGCAACCATTTTTGAATTATCTTCAGTAAGATTTTACTTGCATGCGATATGAATGATATTTTTCAATAATTTCCACATTCTGTGAGATTACTTTTCTTTGGAATAGGTACTAATATGGATCTCTCCCAGTCAGTTGGCCAGGTAGGTATATTCCAAATCTCTTGGTATTGCTGTTGTTGTTGTTAGGTGCCGTTGAGTCGTTTCTGACTCATAGCAGCCCCAGGCACAGCAGAAGGAAACACCATCCAATCCCGCACCAGCTCTATGATCCTTGCTATACTTGAGCCCATTGTCGCAGCCACTGTGCCAATCCATCTCATTGAAGGCCTTCCCCTCTTTTGTCGACCCTCCACCTTACAAAGCATGACATCCTTCCCCAGGGAATGGTCCCTTCTTACAACATGACCAAAGTAGGTGAGACGAAGTCTGACCGTTCTCGCTCCTAAGGAGCATTTTGGCTGCACTTCTCCCAGGAGAGATCTGT
>NW_006928760.1:5823-7019 GCF_000298275.1 Orycteropus afer afer
CTTCTCAATGTTATTCATAATTTGTCATGATCCACACAATCAAATGCCTTTGCATAATCAATAAAACACAAGTAAACATCTTTCTGGTATTCTTGGCCTTGAGCCAAGATCCATCTGACAGCAGCTATGATATCCCTTGTTTTGTTCCACTTCCTCTTCTGAATCCAGCTTGCACCTCTGGAAGTTCTCTGTCAATATACTGCTGCAAACATGTTTGAATTATCTTCAGTAAGATCTTATTGTGTGCTATATTAATGATATTGTTTGATAATTTCCACATTCTGTGGGATCACCTTTCTTTGCAATGGGTACAAATATGGATGTCTTCCAGTCAGTTGGCCAGGCAGCTATCTTCCAAATCTCTTGGCATAACTGAGTGAATGCCTCCAGTGCAATATCCATTTGTTGAATTATCTCAATGGGTATTCTGTCAATTCCTGGACCCTTGTTCTTCTCCAATTCCTTCATTGCAGCTTTGACTTCTTCCTTCAATACCATTGGTTCTAGATCATATGCCACCTCCTGAAATGGATGAAGATCGACCAGTTCTTTTTGGTACAGTGGCTCTGTGTATTCCTTCCATTTTCTTTTGATGTTTCCTGCATCATTCAATATTTTTCCCGTAGAATCTTTCAATTTGGAACTTGAGGCTTAAATTTTTTCCTCAATTCTTTCAGCTTAAGAAATGCCGAGTGTGTTCTCCTCTTTTGGTTTTCTAACTCCAGGTCTTTGCACATTTCATTACAGTAATTGGCTTTGTCTTCTCGAGCTGCTCTTTGAAATCTTCGGTTCAATTCCTTTATCTTGTTATTTCTTCCATTTGCTCTAGCTACTCTCCCCTCAAGGGCAAGTTTCAGAGTCTCTTCTGTCATCCACTTTGGTCTTCCCTTCTTTTGTTGCCTTTTTAGTGACCTCTTGCTTTCTTCATGGATAATGTTCTTGATGTCATCCCACAATTCTTCTGGTTTTCGGTCATTGATGTTCAATGCATCAAATCTATTCTTTAGATGGTCTCTAAATTCAGGAGGCATATATTCAAGATCATATTTTGGCTCTTGTGGACTTGTTTTAATTGTCTTTAACCTTAGGTTGAACTTGCATATGAGCAGTTGATGATCTTTTCCACAATCAGCTCCTGGCCTGGTTTTGGCTGAAGATATTGAGCTTTTCCACCACCTCTTGCGACAGATGTAGTC
>NW_006928761.1:0-465 GCF_000298275.1 Orycteropus afer afer
TTTTCTTTGTTGAAGAGGGTCTGTGCAGTCCTTCTACCTAGTCCGCCATCTTGCTGGAACCCTTCATCAACATTCTTTAGGGATATGGAAAAACCAATCACTAACTTAATATGGAAAGGAAAGAGACCTTGGATAAGCAAAGCACTACTGAAGAAGAAGAACAACAAAGTAGGAGGTCTTACACTGCCAGATCTCAAACTACAGCCACTGTAGTCAAATCTGCCTGGTTTAATGACAGATATATAGACAATGGAATAGAATTGAGAACCCAAAAATAGATCCATCAACGTATGGTCAGCTGATCTTTGACAAAGAGCCAAAATCCATTAAATGGGGAAGAGAATGTTTGTTTAATAAATGGTGCTGGCAAAGCTGGAGATCTATTTGCAGAAAAATGAAACAAGATCTGTACCTCATACCATACACAAAAACAAACTCCAGATGGATCAAAGACTTAAATGTGAA